>NC_052115.1:7778717-7832724 GCF_012273895.1 Zerene cesonia | reverse complement strand
GTGATCAAATTTTTTCTATTCTTTCAAAATTTCTAATTTATAAAGCATTTCAATGCTATAAAACTAAAAATTAAAATAAAAGCGTATATTCCTATTTTATTTCATTTAAGATTAAAGAAAATAATTCTTTTTAGTCTGTATTTGTTTTAATGACGTTACTTTATTATCTGTCAAAAGTAGCTTTCACTCTTTAAAAAAAGCTTTACGTTTCATATGTTCGTATGGTCAGTATTCTTTTTATTTGACTTTTGAAATTAGAGTTCTGGGGGCGTTGACTGTTGATTTTGCTTGTTACAAATTATTTAAAAAATTAAACTAAAATCAGTGAACTGACATTTTATTGTGTGTGTGTGTGTTATTTGGGTATTACATTCACTGAATATGAGATGAAATGACTCTATATCTTATTATAAAGAACTCTGCCGAATTAGGATAACATCCTTTATGATAGTAAGTTATTTTGTGCGCAAATAAATAATGTTTATACAATGTGCAATGCTACTAACAGAGAGTTTTAAGGTCCATAATTACATAACAAGGAAAGGGAAAATTCTAAAAATAGGTAAAACTGAATCATATTTGATTTCCACATTAATATGACTTCATATTAAATTAAACATACATTAAATAGCGTGTCACGCGCACGACCAATATAATATACCCAGAAGCAATCTCCGTGGCCATGGCATTTTTATTATAAACAAATTGCGTCGAGCTGTATTCCATTTATACTCGACAAGGGGACATGACAACTCAGGACAACATTAACTACCATCTATGCTACTATTGAGAGGAAAGATTTCTTTTGTTTATCTATCTCAAAAACTACCGGATTGAATGAAAATTTCTTTATACCATAGTGTTTTCTTGTGTTTGATTTTACGCGAGTATTATACATTTAGAAATTAAAAACTTCGCGGTCACGGAGACACTGTCTCCCCGTAACCACGCTCGCTGTAAAGTGTTCGAAACGTCGGGTTAATAACACAATGAATAAATCGCTTTTAAAATCCGTTAAAAAGATTTTAATTTATAAATTCTTTATACCATTTAGGAGGTTGCATGTCGTCTTAAAACAGTGGGAAAAAGACAAAGTTATATGCGTAATCACGCGCCATCACTTTCTCAAACAGATATTAGTACTTTTAAATTTAATTTTTAGTTTTATAGCATTGAAATGCTTTATAAATTAGAAATTTTGAAAGAATAGAAAAAATTTGATCACGAATCAGGATACGAACCTGCGTATCTTGCCTAACCGTAGCAACGCCTAGCCTCTCGGCCACCCGTGATCCTGCCACAGTAATCAAATTTCTTCTATTCTTTCGGTTTCATGTGCCTAAGGGGCACCCCACGCCATCTATTGAGATGATTAAGAACCATCACAACCAATACGAAACATTATTTCAATGATTACAATATTGTATCGATGGAACGCGGCCTTTGTTAAATTTAATTTTTAGTTTTATAGCATTGAAATGCTTTATAAATTAGAAATTTTGAAAGAATAGAAAAAATTTGATCACGAGGCAGGATCCTGCCTCGTGATCAAATTTTTTCTATTCTTTCAAAATTTCTAAGATATTAGTACTGTTTTAGTCGTCGCGGGAACACCCCAGAAAAGCTTTACCGCTTGCTTATATGTTTTAACCCAGTCTGAACTCGTCTGACCATAAAAGAGTGTGGACGAAATTATATAGCATATATAACGTGTTAGTTTATGACTACATTAGCTAAACCTTGTTTTATAAAACCTTGAAATATGTAATCTACTGCAATAATAAGAAATTATCATATGCTTCAGGGTATATGATAAATAGATAGTGTGTTATAAACGTATAGTTAGACATATATTATGTTTCAAAAAATCTCTAAAATGCCTCAAAATATTTCTTTCAACGATTAAAACGAACATAATTCTGATTTATTGCAAAATTATTCTTCAAGCAAAATAGAATATAATGTAATAGTCATTTATTTATTTAGTTCCACTAATAGATTTTGAATAAACTACATATTACTTAATTGTTAGCCATTATGGCTATGCATGTGTATGCATGTGTGCGTGCGGCCCTGTGTACCGACAGAGCCGGCCGAGACCGATGATTCGTTGTGGTAATGTGTGCGTGCGTCATACTCAATCAATATAATCCCCAAAAAACATTGTCGAGTTAATTTACTACAAGACGTTTTTAAGATTTAAACGAAGTGGCATAAATGTCAAATAAACTGTCACAATTTATTGAACCACTTTGGAGGTGAGAATTCCCTGGTTAATGCTCCCTGGAGAATATTTCTCCGATATAATATGATTGAACAGACTCTAACCTTTGCGGGTGAACAACTCATCAAAGTTGCATCGCGATCGGTAGGCTTATCGAATAAATACATTCTAATTAGGTTTACATGACTTAATGTAGTTAAAATCTAGACTCATATGTTTATTCAACGCTGATTGTTTGAATCTTCATAATTATAAATAACTAAGTATCAGGGCGTTAAAATGATATATCACTTGAATTAAAAATACGAAAACATACTTTATATTTCGTAATATACTATTACGTGAAATATTTATATTCTTTATTAAGTTATTAAGGTTTTGTTGTCGTTCCAGCTTTGCCCATGGTATATATTATATAGCCTATGTCGTTCAGTGAAAATGCAGCTATCTAATCAATCAAAATCACCTAATGATAAGCGCTACTACCGCTCGTGAACATCTGGAGAGGCATAAGGTCGATTGCAGGCCTTACGCCTCTAGAAATAGATTGCCGACAATAATTGGAAAGGGATTAGAAAAGGATGGACGAGAAGAATAAGAAAAGACTGGGAAAAGGATATGGGTCTCCGGGTAACTATGTAAATTGCATATATGCGTTTTTGAAATTTCGTATCGCACTAACATTAATATACAGATTTTCATTTCACTCCAACTTTCAGTAAACAGTATTTGTTTTCCAAAGCATTTACGTGAACCTAATTATAGGCACGAAATGGCCTGAAAAGCATTTTCCGCCTACCTTTCTAATTTCGCGAACAAAGGCGAGGGGCAGCATATTATAAGCAATTCTTTATACCGTTTGAAGCGCAATTATGCTCATATGGGTCCCGCTAATTAGAAGTTGGGAATCGAAGTTCCTTTACCACGTAATTGGCTCAGTCTTTGCTTTGCAGCTGTAATTTATTTTCTGACGTGCTTTGTTTTTATTTCTCGGTTAATGAGCGCCGTAGAAAGGGAATTAGTGTTTCGCTATCAGCTTTGTATGTAAATGTACCAACATTATGTTATGTTGTGTATAATTTGCGCTGTAGAGGCATGTTTAATTTTGTAAAGAAAATATTTTTTGTTTTTGTCTTTGGACGTTGGTAAGTTCCGTGTTCAGTGCAGAGGGTTGTTACAAATCTGAGGTACGTTTGTTTCTTATCGGATTTAATCGTGTGTTGTTCAAGAATCTAAAGTTCGATGACATGTGACGTCTGCCAACCTGTACTCGGAGAGCGTGATGGAATCTGGTCTTCATAGGAGGCCTGTGTCAGCCAGCACCAGAAGTAGGTACATAATTGAGCTGAGATGAGTTATCTCATCATAAGCACTTTGGTTTCTAAATGACTTCTGTTTGGTTTTGGGGCCTAATAGCCAGGAGATAAGAAAATATATAAAGTCGGTTGAAAAGACAGCCAACAAGAAAAACAAACTCACAACATCTATTTATTCAATTACTTATATAGAAGCACTTTTGAATCATAATACAGTTAAACATTTACCACCTGAAAAATACTACCTAGAAATTTTAGTGTTACAATCAATACCTATTTGGTAGCTACCTCGATCGAATTAATACAGTAACCAATTGTTACCGTGCAGTTAACAACTTCCGTAATTATTTTGCGGTATACAATCAAGTACATTTAATTGCCTTTAGCGTTATAAAAACATTTTCAATTACCTGCCTAGCTGGCTGGATGGCTTTTCTAGCTGGTTAAAAATATGTAGCTAAGATAAATATGTAGCTAAGGTATAAATATGTAGCTAAGAGGAGGAATTACAAATAAGATTATAGTCTGAAATATAATCATCAATTGTTAAACGTTAGTGGTATCTTGAGAGAATATAGTTTTTTTTTATGTCATAGCGGGCAACTGAGCTGGTGGTTCGTCAGATGGTAAACGATCACCACTGCTCATGAACACTCGCAGAGGCTTAGACCTTTGAGAATGCCCCGCCCGCTTTTAACGGACAAGGGATAACTAAAGGATTGATGACTGGAAAGAAGGAATGGACAGAGGAGGGCTAGGAGAAGGAAATAGGCCTCCGGCTCCCCCACTCACCGTACGAAACACAATAGCAAGCTATTATTTCACGCCGGTTTTCTGTGGGGGTGTGGTACTTCCACGGTGTGAGCTGGTCTAATTCGTGCCGAAGCATGCTCGACTACCACAAAAAGTTGTTCCGTTTATCTAATTATTATAATGCGGGTATAAATAAATAAATGTTAAAATGTTTAAATTATATTGAATGGACACAATATAATCAAAAGTATCGGAGAAATGCGTACCCATAAAGATATTTACGAAGCTGTTATTGAAACTAACATTTGTATGGAACCTGATTGAAAATTACACATGAAGAGATATTTATAATACATTTTCTTTGAAAACCACCTATTTAATGCTAATTTATATAACAACCCAAATAATCCAAAGGTTGCCTTGTAGAGAGCGCTTATAAGCGATGATGCCGCCTATTAAACATGACAAATTTTTTCCTGTTTGTTTTCGTTTCCGTATTTGTGTGTGTTCAATAAAGGGCATTGTATATCTGGAGACATATTTGCTTTAAACACAAACAAAAAACTTGCACACATACAAACTGTTTCATGTACAGTAATTTTCTTAAACCACCAAATTCCGAATGTCGCTTCCATCGAGAAAAATTGTCCGGAAAAACTGTTCTTACGCCTGATCGCACTCAGATTCTATTATGGGTATACTTGAACAATAATGCGGTAGTGATCAAACCAAGCTAGCAATTGGCATTCGATCCCATTCCCTGGCCACAATACCTAATCCCGGGAAAGCCCCTTGTTCTCAATAAGATTTAAAATAGAACGCCTGGAGCTAACGTGAATGGCAAAGAAAATTGATTTTTTTTTAATTGAAACAGCTTTTATTTAGGTTTGATTGAAATCGCTTCAAGTTCTCTCGATTTTATACTTCGTAAGTGATTTGTATGAATATGAAGAATTTAATCTGAATGAAAACTTGTACTGAATAGTTACTAGGTGCCTTTTACACCTCATCTATTTCGAGCAATATTTTTCATGAAAAAAAAGATGTAATAAAAAGTAATTTAATAATTAAAACATGCATTACATTTATTATTTTTTCAACAAACTGAATCCCTGATGTTTTTAAAGAATAAAAAAAAATCACACGGCGTTATTAGAACCCGCGTCTTGTCTCAACCGAAGCAATACCTAGCCTTTCGTTATTTCATGTTGTTTAACCATCCACCCATGCGCAGCCGGGAAGAGCGGCTAGTATATACCCACGTGTCTCACAAACCCAACCAAAACGTTACTAACTATAGCACCTAAGGTCTGAATCATATTTGAAACAATTCGCATTGATATAAACTACCTTCCCAGTGTTTAAAGCAATAAATAAACTGGAAAATCTCTTAAGCTGATCAAAGAAGTAATACCCACGAAATACTTTTCTTTTCCGAGCATTTCTGCTGAGACTTGGATGCCAGCCAGTGCCTGCCGAGACGGTGGAAAAATGGGGTTGTTTATCTGTTCATAGCGACGTATAGACGTATTTCATATTGTTCGGTTAATAGGAAATGTTAATTTTAAAAGCGCAAATGAGATCTTATTAATATGAATTTTCTTTCTTCCGAAATGCAAGGCTTAGAAGTTGGTATGAATTAAATCTATATATATAAAATTCTCGTGTCACAGTTTTCGTTGCCAAACTCCTCCGAAACGGCTTGACCGATTCCTCTGAAATTTGGTAAGCATATTGGGTAGGTCTGAGAATCGGCCAACATCTATTTTTTATCCCGATATTCCTACGGGATACGGACTTACGCGGGTGAAACCGCGGGGCGCAGCTAGTTAATTATAAATTTAAATTGCAGTTAAAGATCAAGCGATAAAAAGTATAAATAATTTTAGAAAAAATATCCACTTCACTTTATGAATATATTTATAATTATTTATTGAATTATTAATTCAATAATAAGAATCATGTTGCAATTTAAAACCAAATATATTCTAATAAATGTACATAAAAATACCATAGAAAGATTCTATAGGCAGTCCATTTTTTATGCTATATTGGAATATAGAATTATGCTATACTAGCTGCGGCCCACGGTTTCACCCGCAAGTCCGTATCCCGTAGGAATATCGGGATAAAAAGTTGCCTATATGTTATCCAGTTGTCCAGGTGTCTACGTACCAAATTTCATTGCAATCGGTTCAATAAGTTTTTGCGTGAAAGAGCAACAAACACACACACACATCTTTACAAACTTACGCATTTATAATATTATAGTAGGAAGTAGGATATTAGTAGGATAATAGTAGGACTAGTAGGATTACTATAAAGTCGCTTTCCGCCATCTGTGTGTGTATGCTGAGATCTTTAAAATTACGCTACAGATTTTAATGGCTTTCTTTTAATAGACAATGTATTTCAAGAGGAAGGTTTATATGTATAATAATATCCATTAAAAACGAATAAAGAAAATACTGCTATTTTTTATGTTTACGCGTGCGAAGCCGCGGGCAAAAAGCTAGTACCTATCGTCGCATTTCTATGGGTATAAATATACTAACTGTAAAATATCTTTGCTCATTTTAATAGCGTAATTGAGTTCCCGATAGTTCCTTAATGAATAAAAACTAAAACGAAAGTTGTTCAGAATTCAAAAGTAATTAAAGAGACTTACACGACCTTATATTATGTGAAAATTTCCAAGCCTTTCATCTCAAATATATCTACGCCAAGAACATGCCTCGGTCGTGGGGTGATGTTACACTAATGAAAACTGCGGTCTATCTTACTTTTTGCTCGAGTAATTTATTCTGATTCCCATTTTATCTAGAATTCCTGAACTGAACAGAAAAGTAATGCAGTATCTATAATATTATTATTAATGCTACAATACTATTAAGGCGAAAGTGTGTTTGTTTGTTTGCTTGCCCTTCTCTCACATCACCACGGATTTATATATGTGATATTTATAGTGTAGAAATAGTTAGAAGGCTAAACAATCACATTATAATTAATTAGATGGACGTAGTTGCGGGCGAAACGCTAATTTTAAAAAGGTTTTAATTATTTTATCATGGTTATTCAATCGTAGTGATAAAACTTAAGGTGGAATGATTTATTACAAGTACAGTAAAATATATTTTTTTGTACTGATCATCTGATCATATTGCAATTTGAGCATAATCATTACGTATTTAATAAAATAAATAAGGCATTGATAACATCAAAGTTCGACCTCACCTCTAAATTAACCGTTGAGGGAACTATATACGCCATTCTAAAATATCGTCAACTCTTATGGAAACGCTCGCCTATGAATGTGTCCGCATCCGTTAACTTCACAATTGACTCCAATATACCTTCTCTAATAGATTTTATTGTACGCTCAAGTTTTCAACTTATTGGTCTTGAAAGAGAACGAGTTACGTCTATGAGTTTTGTATTTTCATTTACATGTATTTTGCAGGAAAATCGTAAAGTGGAAAAAGACCTTTGACCTATGAGTGTTTAATTATTTTCGAAGGGATGCTATACCACTTTACTGAAATTCTCATATAACTGTATCTCTCTCTCTCTCTTATATATATAACGATAACTTCTACGTGCAATATTTCTTATAAATTTGTAGAATAAGTAACGACTCTGATTTAAAGATAAACCATAAATTTAAAAGTAATAGACCCATGAGTTAACACCAATAGACAGTCCACATAGACCTAACAGCACCATGATTTTTACCGTAGCATCCTTGTTAGCATGGTAGCCTGAGAACTTAGTTCGTTATAGACATACAAACATAAAAATTGATCCATCCGTTTTGGAGGAGTGTGGTAACTAACATTGTGACGCGAGAATTTAAAAAATATTGTAAATATCACAGTTAGACTGACATCTAAATAGTCTAGAAATTAAAAATTACAGTCTCCCCGTGACCACGCTCGCTGTAAAGTGTTCGAAACGTCGGGTTAATAATATAATGAATAAATCGCGTTTAAAATCCGTTAAAAAGTTTTTAATTTCTAAATGTATAATACTCGCGTAAAATCAAACTCAAGAAAATACTATGTAAATAGTCTTTTGCATCTCAAACCTTATCCGAATATCTCGCTTTGGAATCCTCTATATCCTTTGTACTCAACAAAGGATTCCAGAGCGAATACAAGGACCATCCTATTGATCAGTTCGACAGTACCTTACCTAGGATCCTTAGAACTAACAAGTTGTCAAACCCAATCTTGCCTCTAATTAGATCTCAGCCTTCCCTGCAGTCTGATTGTGGATGCATTTGGGTCAAAGTTAGGCATCCAACTTTATCTGAGTAATGTTACAAGTTTAAATTGAATAGACGATTAAATTTGAAACGGACACATGTGTTCTTCTAAATATAAATTCGTATATTAATTCAATTTCTATTACATTTATTATAAATAACCTATATACAAAGATGTAGAAACTAAAATGTTTATGAAATTTGAAAGGCCCGCAGATCAAAGGCCCTAACGAAAATCTAGGTCGAGGGTTCGATACTGATCAAGCGATAAATTTAAACCGTCGTGTTCAATTTGTCTGAAAATTGTCCACACTACTGCTCAAACACTTGAGGCAAATTGTCGTTGACTTAGGCCCGATATTTTGGCTGGATGTGACTTACAATAACCAATGAAGTCCGAAAGTATGACAATGCCTTACAAAATAACGTATTTGAATTAGATTCTAATGGAAAATAGTATTGGACTGTCTCCATAACCCGATAGTGCTGATGACGTAATGAGGAAGAGAGGGAGATTTTGTTATAACAGTAGGCAAATAATGTGTAATCTTATATCTTTAAACGAGCAATTCTTGTATATATATATATATATATATATATATATATATAACCTCGGAATCGGCTCCAACGATTTTCATGAAATTTAGTATAAAGGGGGTTTCGGGGGCGATAAATCGATCTAGCTAGGAATTTTTTTAAATGTCATATTCGTTTATTCGTGTTTTATCGGCTTAAACTTACTTTTTTAACAAATAGGAGGCGTTTGAGTAGTCCCAATTTATTATGACTCTTCCTGACATCTATTGGCGAATAATAATACTATAAATGCGAAAGTTTGTGAGGATGGATGCATATGTATGTGTGCGTCTGTTACTCTTTCACGCAATAACTACTGAACCGATTGCAATGAAATTTGCTTTGTAGATAGCTGGACAACTGAAATAACACATAGGCACTCTTTATACCGATATTCCTACGGGATACGGATTTACGCGGTTTCAACCGCGGGTCACAGCTAGTTAGAATATTAATGGAAACTAGCATGGATTGCAAGATGGTGCCGTGTTTCCAAAAGGTTATTGTAGCCAGCATATTATAGTAGAACTTCTCAGTCACCAAGATTTGACAAACTCAAAACAACACAGAATGATTTTATTACTGTCGTAAGTACATTTAAAAAGACTCCTACCCCAAAGCAGAACAACATTGTATTGAAATATTAACAACATAAGAATAAAAACTCCAGAGGGCTTAGGGAGTTGAAATTTCTTGAACAATTTCGAAATATATTTCAGGTTCCACGCTTAGTGGAAAGAATTTGAAGTAACGTATAATAATATCTCTCGGCTGTTATTTCATGACTTATTTTCTTTTTCTATTAACAGTTCGCAAACATTTTGTGACCTTTATTATTTATCTTCTATTATTATTGGAGTTTTGTACACTGGGTCCAGGGTCTGGGAAGGATAGAACTTTGTATGGCCTCAATAAGAAAAGGCTGGGACTCTTGAAAGTAAATTCTATGTGCGTTGTTGGAGTTTGATCGATGTTCTCTAAGGAATTAGTGTTTGACATGATTGGATTGATTTATTTATATGATAAATACACGTTTGAAATGTTGTTTAGCATGGTAAGGGTTATACTTATTTTACCTCATATTGGCATATAAAAGCCATGGACAATAAAAAATATTTTTCGTTAAAATATTTTATCTAAACCGGTAATATATGACCAATTATACATTCCATAAAATGCACATGTTTCTAAAGTTTTAATATCAAAGAATTCGTAAGCATTACAAATAATAGCTTCTTTTACATACAGACTTTAAATCGAAGAATATCAAAAAACTAACATTATCAACACGTATTTCGAATCAAGAAAGCAGTCAAATAACCAGCTCATAATTTGTAACTCCATTTTAATTATTATACCATCTTGAAAATAAATCATCTCCGGCTGAGTCATAAAGACCCAGCTTAATATGTTTTGGAAACCTCAGACTATGAAGCGAGCGATGCATCATAATAATAATCGCTTTGACACCAAAACGTCCTCCATTCTGCTTTACTTAGTTGATCGAGCTTCCTAATTATGACCAATTTTGGTACTTTTTGGACACTAATTCTGCGAGGCAAGAATTAGACAACTGGTGGTGATATACAGAAGGGGAATCTTTTGGCTTAGAAAAAAGGAAGGATGATTAAAATTCAAGTAAATCTATACACTATTCTGTATCGAATTGTAGTGGAACCTTATCAATTACGAGATAAACATCGAGAAGATTTATTATAAATCGAGAAAAGACACTATGTTATGGAAGTTGTAATAAGAATGCAATTAGGATATTAAGTAATATTAAAAAATGAAGTGATAATTGATAAATGGAAAAGACGAAAAACAAATTCGGAAGAAGCTCATACATTTGTTTTTAGCGTAATATCTATGGGGAGTTTAAAATGCATGACGCGGAGTTAAGCAAACATTATATTTTTATCGTTTTGAAAATTTCAACACTTCTTTTAAGCTCTCAATTCTTTGCCGGAGACGGACTAGTACACTGATCTGCAGAACCACTGTCTTTCCTTCAAATATAATTATCATCAATAAATATATTTTTGTTCCCCGGTTTGATCCTTACGCTTACAATCTAAAACAACAATGACGTTGGGCCGCGGCCTATATATACAGATTACCCCTAAGTTACTCGCCTGTCCAAATCAGAATGGTAAACTTATCAGACCTATCGCAGATTAGTATTCCAAAGCAACGATCGCCTCGAGTGACAATCATGATCGTATTGTTGGTGTAGGTACATTAGCCTTAGACTCTGAATCGACGTCTATACCCACGGGAGAGGTAGCGTGAGGGCTCAGAACTCCGATCCGGAATTAGTAAAGCAAGATTTGAGATACACATTTCTCGCAGGTTAGGTGTTTCGGAATATTTTGAACGGTTAATTTAATAATAATTGAATACAAAATGATGAATTTGTATTTTTATAGCTGGTGACTTCGCTGGATATTAAACAATATTTTTTTCGTATAAGCTTCAAAACCGATGAACTTTTGTAGAAAGTTAGTATTTTAATAAAAGGATACACAATTAATATAATAGACATGTTATATTTTTATGTGTTAAATACTGTTTTTTTACACCTTAGTTTAAGGGTCATCTCTGTTCTCTGTGGTCTATCTCATAGTTAGTCCTTGTATTAAACTGCTATATCAACGGCGAAAGCATTGGATTCCTACAAAATGGTCCTTTGCCGCAAGCCGTGGGAGGAAAGCTAGTCATTTTATAGACTCAAATGAGGTCACCGTGAATGCTTTAATACCGGTGCTCAATAACCGATAATTAAATAATATGTGATTCGTGCACACACTTTACAAGCAATTCATTTAATATTTACTACTGTTATAAATTACTTTATATTTCACGCTACATGTATGGCTAATTTGTGGCTAAATATTTGTAGTGGTCAGCATTTTAACCAGTTAATGAGATTAATAACAACGTGTGATAATGCTGACAAAGCTTACTTTTAATTATGAATTTTGAATATGAAAACCGAGCGCGCTTCGCTACGAATTGGGCCAGCCTCGCACCGGGGAAAGCACCTCACCCCATCTGACGATCGGTGTATATTAGTAGCATGTGAATGCTTCTGTATTTCCTTGGGCGAGTAGGGGAACCGCAGGCCAGCTTTTCGTCATCCTTCCCAGTACCTCCTCTTATTCCCGGCATCAATCCTTTCCTTATTCTTCACCCTTAAAGAGTGAACCAGGCATTTGCAGAGGCAGATATAATATTTTTATTTGTAACGTCATATAGTATATCTATATAGGCCGTTGTTTGCAAATCTGAGCAAAGTTATAAATTATTATTTAATTTAGTGATATAATATTTGTTTAACTTATTGTTGGGGCATATCATAGCAAAATTGATATACACCAAGAGTTGTTTGTATGTTGTATAGTTTTTTCAATGTGTATGTATGTTTAAGGTGGAATAAACGCTTTTTTTATTTTCTTTCTCTCTTTCAAAATAAAGAAACTATACAAAAACTACTGGACTAAAATAGATTTTATTTTTTATTGTGGGAGTCGAGCACGCTTCGGCACGAATTGGGCCAGCTCGCACCGGGGAAGTACCACACCCCCACCACCACTTTGTTTCGTACGGTGAGTGCTGGAGCCGGAGGCCCGCTTCCTTTCCTCACCCGTCCTAGTCCATTCCTTCTTTCCAGTCGTTAAACCATTCCTTTTCCCTTATCCCAAAAAAGTGGGCAGCGCATTCGCAGAGGCCCAACCTTTGCGAATCTTCATGGGCGGTGGTGATCGCTTACCATCAGGCGAACCACCAGCTCAGTTGCCCGCTATGACATAAAAAATAAAGAAAAGAGCTCAAAGGTTAGCAGCGCACAACCTGCCAGTTCACGAAATACCATAAAACGATAAATAACAGTTCTACACATGAAGATTAATGTCAGACACGTATGTTCCTGAACGAAGCGTCGATGCTTGTTATACAATACAATACAATTCCAATAGTTCTAGAAGCAATTTCCTGGCGTCTTCAATATCTTAGTAAAACGCAAAAGAATTCCTCTACCCATGTATGTAATATAAAAGTAATTTGGTCATTCTTGTGCAGTTAGCTAGCGCCCTATTTTAGGATCTCAAAAGAACAATGCAATAATAACCTATATTAGTCGCTAATTATGTAACTTTCTTTACGTTAAACAATTTCTGAAATTATAAATATCCTACCAATATTATAAATGCGAAATTTTGTAAGGATGTGTGTGTGTGTTTATTACTCTTTCACGCAAAAACTACTGGATCGATTGCTATGAAATTTAGTACGTAGACAGCTGGACAACTGGAATAATATATAGGAAACTTTTTATCCCGATATTCCTACGGGATACGGACTTACGCGGGTGAAACCGCGGGGCGTAGTAGTTAGTAATAATTTACGATCTGTGTTGGAGAAATTAAATTAAAACCTTATATTAATTAAGTAATTACAAATTAAGTCGCTTTGTGCTCTGTTCCTAATTAATCAACATACAATCGTCTTCGAAGGCGTAGAGGCTTATACATTCGAAGTAAACCCATTTTTATTAATTTATAAATGTATCAACGTCTGGCATATACTGTCATATACAACATTATTTATTTATTGCGAGCAATAAGTGTTTCGATATAGATTTAACAAGATAAAAATGACAAGTTAATCAATATTATAAAGCTGAAGACTATGTTTGAACGCACTTATCTTGAGAATTACCGGTCCGATTTAAAAAATTCTTTCAGTGATAGATAGCCCATTTATTGAGGATAGCTATAGGCTATATATGCACCACAGGCGAAGTCGGGGCGGATCGCTAGTCTATACTAAAATGTTTCCATGACAGAAGCGTTATTCGCGTACTCAATTAGAAAAGACAAATAGCTCGATTGGTGCTCAGATTTTGCATTGAGTAATTGAATTTTAACAACCTCAACATCAATTTAAGCCTAAACTTCGATTGATTAATACTAGATCCGGTGATCATGTGGTTTATTTAAACAGTGCCCGTGGCAATTTGCGAAATAAACATAAATTTCTAAACAGAATATATGGAGAAGCATAATTTCTGCTTCTCGGACAAATGGTGTCCTTGCTGGAAATAAAGGCTTTATTAGATAGCTCAAGCCAATAAGTTTATCTGGTTCACATATTTTCTGAGTAGGCCGTGTTTATAATAATGAAATGGTTTATGTGGGAGAGCCGGTCGAAATACATTTGAGGGTCAACGAGACGAGACATTTATAGTCGATAATCTCAGGAACTAGTTGACCGGTTTGGATTGGATTTGATACAGAGATAGTTTGAGATTTCAAAAAGGACAATTGATAGTTTATGTCTTAAATCCACGGGTATGGCGGGTTTACGCTAAATTGGACTTTTTGTGTTGTAATTAATAAGGCATAAATTTACCGTAGATTTTCTTAGTATAATCGTCCAATCACAATCGGCCATTCGTTAATCATAGACGTATTATGAATAACAAATGGTCTTTAATTTTATTGTATGAAACGATGTTGATCCATTATAAGTTATCATACTTCCCAAGTATTTATCTACTGATTCCTATATAAAAAAAAAATCCTGTGTTCAAATATAAGAACACATACATGTTTATTGGTATCCGAGCAAATAACTTCAAATCACTTCCACAACAGATGATTTCTAACCCTTGAAGCGGTTTACAATTGTAAGAATATCCAGCTAAGATAGCACAACAGTATCCAATAAATCCACTAGTCTGAACAATACTCTATTCCAGCTCTCAAAGTGATTGCATCGACCTACATTCCACGTTTACCTAATAGCTGGGATCCTTTGGTAAACAACAATAAGAAATAGCCAATTAGACGGCAAGAGAGTAAATTCTTGAGAGTTCTTGATAACGCGAGGGTAATTTATTTTTGTTTAGTTCATTTTATTATGATTGTTTAAACTTGTTAGGTGAGCGAGGGTTCGCTTGTGGCTATATCATTCCTTATTTTTGAATTGTTGTATTTGTTTCCATTTGTGTGTTATTGCTGATAAAGTTGTAAGGTAATATCTCCTTGTCTTTAATAATTCATTTGTTTTTTAACATTAATCAAATGAAGAAAAAATCACACACTGACCTAAAAAGCATAGTGATTTTATAACTAAATAAAATGCGAATCTATTAAGCGATTTGTAATATAACAATGTTGATTATGTATTTGTCTTGAGTGCAGTGATATATTTGCTACAGCTTATGATATCAAGGACTGTTTTTTTTTTAATTTTGATATGCGCATTAAGGCATATATTATTATACTATGTATGTCATCTATACAACCTTATGATGTATTGATAATATTAAAATTATAATTAAAATTTATCTAAGAATGTACTCCATGGCATAAAAGGCCTTAATACCGCAATATAAGCAAGTCACAATCTTGACAAAAAGGGTGCCTTAATGCAAAATCGATACACCATTGAAAGGCACTATAATGTACTTACGATCAAAGAAAATAATATTTCATAAGAAAATCTTCATACGACAAATGTATATCATGCTTATATACTAAATAGAGTAGGGGACCAAAGATCGTTCCTTGTGAGACCCTTTTAGTTGAAAGCGATAAATCAGGCCCTAATGGAGTGTGCGGACTCTTCGTGGGTCTGGACGCATAATATTTCTGAATTTAAGACTGACCGGGATCTAGGCTCAAATGGGCCGCATATCGAATAGATTATTTAGGATAGTTGATACTGTAGAAAGATTACATCCTAATTCAAACTATGACCTCCTTGTAGCTCCATTGGTTAATTACTTTTCGCTTTCTAACATGGATAAAAAAAAAACAATATGTTTTTAAAGAACATCAGCTAAAAAAAGCATTTATATACGCCAGCTGAACAAACTGACTACATAAAATTGGGAAAAAGGTAATTAAATTTTACAAATACAAACAAAAACATTCCCCAAACAAACATTGTATATACGCAATTTATTTTCCTGGTTTGTTGCGTCGTAACGTACAATTTGAATTACAAGTAAAGCTTAGCTTTGTAATACGATTGAAATAACTGAGTCTGAACCGTAATAAGAAAGAAAATCCTTGTTATATGCGACAAATTTTCAGTTCGGAATCGAAAAATAAAAAATAACTTTTTAAATTGAATTTTATGTAACAATAATAATGAAAAAAAGAAATCTTTTCGGCTTTTAAAAGCGCTTGGTTGATTTTTATCGGCGATTCCTAAAGTTTCGCCACTGGCGAACTAAGCGCTATCATGATGCGCAAAGTTAGACTGTTTAACATAAAAGTACGTAAAACAGTCTTTACAAGGGAGTAATGGATACGATTACATAAAACTGCTTCATTATATTAAACGTTAACATTTTATACTTCAGTGGATCATAAAACTTCCAATTACTTCTGTCTTTATTAGGAAACGTTACCGTGAGGCGATCCGAAATCTCAAATTGAGCAAAGGGTCAAAATCAAACAGTGAAATTTGTTTATTCATTACACATGGCCTCTTGAACCTTAATCGGTAAGCTAACATTTGCTATGGAAGTTGAAAGAAACTTTTTACGATCTAACTAGCATTGTGGCCGCGGCTTCGCTCGTGTAGTCAAAGGAAATTCCTTATATTAGTAAGGGAGCTAAGTTTTCGCTCGCAACTTCCTTCGCGTGTATTTCAGGATCGCGTGACAGCCGAAAAGCGTGGGCAACATGCTAAATTCCCATCCTGTTTTATAAAGTTTCGTGTTTGATAAAAAATATCCTATATCATTCTCTGATGTTCCCTTTATCTATACAAAATGTTGTCCTTTACACAATTGTGGCGTCACTGAGGAGCAGAAACTCGTTTAAACCTGAAATTTGTATCAAATACGGGTTTATAATTACAGGCAGAGGACTTTATGGAGTTTCCCGAGGCCCATTTCCATTTTCTCACTATTTCCACTACTTTCTTTCTTTCCAGTTGTCAATTCTTTACTTATCCTATACCCCCTAAGAAACGGGCAGCGCATTCGCATAGGCACTGGCTCTGCTAATGTTCATGGGCGGTTGTGGTCGCTTATCATCAAGCGAATAACCAGCTCACCCACTTTGACAAAAAAAGAAGTTCAGAAAAATTTATTATGTCGTATTTTGTAATATCCCCCGCATTTCGACATAACGAAAATTCAAAAATATTACCCGTTGCTACTCAATTTGTATTTGGTATAGACCTGCATACTATTAATTTCAAAGGGCGCATGTATATAATTTTTAAACAGAGATGTAAATTTCATGCTTTGCTTTTTTCCAAACTTTAATATGAAGAAAAAACATAACTATTTCATAAAGTTCCCGAAACGGTACATTAACGTTTTTTTAGCATTACTCAAAAAAAACCAACAAGAAGGAAACCTGCAACTAAATGATACAAAATAATTATCAGAAATTGTATACGGTTGCTGGCTGTGTATATAGTGATATTGATATACACTTATTTCTTATTGACTTTGACATTAGTGAAATTGTTTACGAACTTTAAATAAAATAGATATTCGTTGTAGATTAATAATTTTGAAGTTATTTAGAGTGAACTCCCAGCTTAACTTGCCCAAAGACAATGAAGCCTAAAATTTAAAACAGATTTGGCTTCACCTGTAATACAAGTTGAAGATTACGATTTTACTGGGGAACTTTCATTAATTTTGATAGCATCAATTGTTTCATACTTGTGTTTAATGTAGTTTCTATAAATTCTCTCAAAACTCTTGTTTTGTTAAATTAATAAGTTTTTTTTTAATTATATTTCTATATTTCAAGCGAGATTGTCAAAAACAAAGAATCTCAATTCGCGTTTATTTTTTGATTACATTACTCGATAACTCCGGCTGGAATAAAGGAATTCCGAGCATGAAATGAGCGGTGCATTTGGAAATACATATTTATACGATTAATTGTATTATTTGTATGTAATAAACGACTTCATGCTACATGGTAAAAAAGTCACTTCCACTACCTATCACTAATGTATGCCTTAAAACTACGCAACAGATTTTGATGGGGTTTTTTTAAAAGAGTCATTCAAGAGGAAGGTTAGCAAGTATACGTGTATCATTGGGCACGTGCAAAACCGGGGCAGATCGCTAGTAAATAATATAAGAATTTAAGATGATTAACAATTTAGAGTAGTGGTTAAAACAAGCTTCCAGTAATGGTTCGGAGAATCAAAAAGTTTCCGTGGAATGATGTACTAATTAATTATATTGTATTATGATAAAATAACGTTATTGTAACGTTTTTACTCGATATCATGTTTTTCAGGGGTACAATTTCATTAGGGAAATGTTGTTGGCATATAATAAATTGAATTTGAAATTTTAGAATACGGTTCGTATCGTTTTTTTTTTGTTTTATAATGATGAAGTATACATTTAAAAAGAGGTTAAATAGAACACGATTTCATACTTTTTTATAATAAAAATTTAATTGAAGTTCAAAAGAATGCATTGATAATGTAAAAAAAATCATAATTAATTCATGTTTTTGCATTTTTACATTTAGATTGTTATCTAAATTTAGTTCACAATATTGCAATATCAGTAGTGAAGTCCTGTATCCCGAAGTGGAGGGGCAGATGATATACATCTGTTTCACTGATCAATTTTCTTTACGGACAACTAGGTGATCAGCCTTCTATGTCTTACCAGAACGAGACATTTTATTTTGTGTCCCAAAAGGGAATCAAACCCAGCATCCTTCGGTTCATTGCTCACGCGTTAACCACTGTACCAAGGAGGAAGATTAATTAATATTGCCGTTTTTTATAGCTCCAAGGACATCGGTGACCGTTGTCGTACAAAAGAATGATAAAGCTATTTTTATTCAATAATAGTAATATAAACAGAACATGTATTCGAAACTCGTAATAAGTCTTAGTCTTTTGCCCTGTCCGAAGTTGGAAAAATGATTTATCCAACTACGTTAATCCCAAAACTTTTCACTTGTTAGTTTCCGTCCCAAAATACATTTTGTCGTGTCGACAGTTATATTCGGTTATTGCTTACCTGTAGTTTGTTAACGATCTTTTTATGTTGTCACGTAAATACGCTGAAAAAAAGCATGATTGATATATCTTTATTCTTGCTCGTATACAGGGTAAGCAAGCAAGTTATTGAATACTGACAATCCTAACCAAGATTACAACATACTCATGAAACTATTATACGTAGTGCGACATCTCTCGCGCTACTACACACACTCTCTCGAGGATCGCCGGTGTTTCATTTACCTTCCCAAGCGCTACACTATTGTATTATTAACAATCCTACTAATATAATAAATGCGAAAGTTTGAAAGGATGTGTGTGTGTGTTTGTAGCTCTTTCACGTCAAAACTACTGACCCGATTGTAATGAAATTTGGTACGTTGATAGCTGGTCAACTGGAATAACATATAGGCAACTTTTGTCCCGATATTTTTATGGGATACGAACTTACGCGGGGGAAATCGCGGGGCGCAGCTAGTATTATAAATGTGAAAGTTAGTAAAGATGTGTGTGTGTGTGTGTTTGTTGCTCTTTCACGCAAAAACTACTGAACCGATTGCAATAACTTTACAAAGTTTGAATTAAGTCTTTTCTTTTTAAGTGGATTAAAATTGAGTTTTAATGAGTCGGTTTTTGCGTGAAAGAGTAACAAACATACACATACTCCATCCTCACAAACTTTCGCATTTATAATTATAGTAGGATAGGATAGGATACTAGGATAGTAGGACATTACATTTTGGACCAACACAGGAAGCAAGCGTTTAAGTACAATAGAAATTCACGTAAAGTAAGTTCGTTTAATTGTTCCATTACCACACCATCGCTCTGGTCAATGCACGTCATTATTTCAACATGCTGCCATAATTTATTGTCCTACAATTACGATCTATCGCTGATTTCGCATCAACTCCGCATTGATGAATAGCATTGACGCGATGCATAATTGTCGATATTTAATTTGAAATGCAAATGGTTTGATTAGGAATGTTCTAGATTTCGAGATAGATAGTTCGTTAGTATGTAGTATTGTAGTATATTATACGCATATAGTGTTCCTCACGCATATACATGTGCTAATGTTATTATTGAAGTTACAATTCGTATCCAAAGGTTGCATGGCAGAAATCGCTTAAAAGCGATAAGGCCGCCTATTTAACCTTCAAATTCATTTCTTGTTTCCTTCTTCTTCGTTTGTTAATCTTCCTCATTTATATGTGTTAAATAAAGTATATTGTATTGTATTGTATTGTATTGTTTTGTATTGTATTGTATTTTAATTTGGGATGTTTTACTAATTACATTACGATTTGCAGGTAAGTGTATACAAAGCTTTGAATTACTAACCAGCCCCCGTAGCCCCTGCAATAAAGCGGCTCGATGGAACACAGTGGATATAGTCGGTAGAAATCCGATATGACCCACGTCCTCTTCCATGGAGGCCGTAGATTTCCCAATTCGAAAAAAAGGTACAATAAGAAATAATTATAACCATCTATCCTATTTTAACACATATATAATATAACCCCTCAATGTATTTGATATTAAAATATTTCATTTAATAATTATTCTTATTAAAAAAGTAAAACGTCTTGAGATTATATAAAATATAATCACATTTTAAGGGAACAAGGGAGGCACCAGCATTCAAAAACGAACCAATAAAATTGGTTTATCTTTCAAAAGTTATAATGTAACTGACCGCAAAATAAATACAGCTTCTCCCATTTTTAAGTCGGTTGCAAAACACGCTGACCCGAACATAAAAGGGACGTATGTAAATATTATGTTATCGCTAAATACTAATGCAACATTTTGTCGTACAGTAGTTTATCTAGCCAGCCACAAGGGTAGGGTTGCCACATTTGCATAAAACGATTTTGTTTAGGTGTTCATTTATTAAGCTTGTTTATTCGGGCTCCCTTCCGTGTTAAGATCTGGTAAGAAGATTTGGTGATGTTTCCGAAAAGTGTTTAAAACGGATCAAATGTTGAATAATTTTGAGCGATATTGTGTAAATTTACTTACCAAAGTGAAACTTTCGATGGTAGAGGTTAAAGCTTATTATATAGGTATACTAGCTGTGCCCAGCGGTTTTACACAAGTAGTACCTGATGATATATAGCCCAAAGCCTTCCTTAATAAATGGGCTATCTAACACGGATAGAATCGTTCAAATCGGACCAGTAGTTACAGAGATAACCGCGTTCAATAAAACAAGCAAACTATTCAACATTATAATATTAGTATAGATACTACATAATACTTTATGTGTCACGCTTTTGAAAGAAGACTCGGTTTGCTATATTATATCTTGATCTATTGAAATTAAATTTATTACCTTGAGTTTGATTTAAGCTACATTTTTAATATTAATACCACTAAAATGAAACATCAAGTTTATTATTTATCTTGATTATGTTGCGTATAAACTGTTGTTGTTTCGAATGAGATTTCGATTCTTATATAAGAACTCTGTTTGTTTGATGAAATGACATTTTGTAATACGTTTAATTAAATACTCTCAATTAATATTCTCAAGTTTCACCTCTTTGACGTAATAATAAATGGCTTTTATGTTATCAAAGATTAAATTATAATAAACAGATACTATTCTCTCTACATCTCGTCTAACATTAGGATTTTTAAACTTAAATTTATATATACATAAAAGAAAGTGGTGTTAGTTACACCATTTATAACTCAAGAACGGATCAACCGATTTGGCTGAAATTAAGTAGCTTTGAACCGGGAGAGGGACATAGGACATAAAAAACATTTCTATCCCGGAAATCCTACGGGTACGGGAACATGCGAGGAAAACCGCGGCTCGATCTATCTTGCGACGACGCGTGCAAGGCCGCGGGTCAAAAAGCTAGTCATTAAGAAAGTTTTACACTTATATCAAAAGTTGGGAAATAAGAACACATTTTGTAATGGTTACTTTAATGACATTCGAATAAGATATTAATTCCTGGGATACCCTAGGATTAAAAACACGGTCCCACATATACTCTAAACTAAAAATAACGGTATGAAAACTGAAATAACTACAAATAACGGTATGAAGGAAATAACACAAAATAACGGTATCCAATCAACGTCAAAATGCATAACGTTATTTGTACACCGCTCCCTGGAGTTCCCACTTAAACAGTGGCAATGACGTACAAAACTCGGCATCAAACAAACGAAACGCCGCGAACACTTTGAACTTTCATAAAAGCTCTGAAGACTGAGACCTTTGAACGACTTTATATTACTCAATGCTTTGTTTTTGATACAGGAGATAATGTTACAGTTCAATCGATTCAAGGTACAATAGCTGTTACCGCAAACGTGATAAAGTCGGAATTAGAGTGAAGCCTTTTTCAGAATACAGTCATTAAAATAAATGAGTCGCTAATGCATACTTCTGTACCAATTTGTTCAGTATCTCGTAAGTGTTTGATAAATGGTGTGTGGATCAGTGTGAGGGGAAATGGGGATATGTTCAAACATTAATAATGGATATTGCTATGAAATGTTACTAAATTTCAACCCATGCTAAGTTCATTTTAAAGACGTTAGGATAACGTTTCTGTAAAGTTAAGCTGGAATTTCAGAGGTCATTAAACTTTATTATTAAAACAACGCTGATTTTAATCCTTTAGGATTACAGCTTAATATTGAATTAAGGAATGGGAAACGGAACGGAACTTGTTGTAGCTAACTTGTTGTACTTACCTACTTGTAAAAGTCTTTATTATTTGTAGTTGTAACTAGAGAAAACGCGTAAAAACTAGAATACATACAATCGAATTTTGATAAGATCCTACTAATATTATAAATGCGAAAGTTTGTAAGGATGTGTGTGTGTGTTTGTTACTCTTTCACGCAAAACCTACTGAACCGATTGTAATGAAATTTGGTACGTAGACAGCTGGACAACTGGAATAACATATAGGCAATTTTTAATCCCGATATTCCTATGGGATACGGACTTACGCGAGTGAAACCGCGGGGCGCAGGTAGTATTATCATAATTATCATTATGGTAAACTATCTTCATGACTCTTTATACATTTTATTAAAAATATAGGTTGGCGAGGAGTGAAGAGAGTGAGTGTAAGCTTGAAACGCTGCACGAGCCGAGCGAGCGAAGCGAGCGTACCGCGCCAGCAGCCTTCTAGTTGCTGCCAGCAACGACTTTAGGGCGTTTTCCGCTTAAATATAAACCAGTCTGAATCAAAATAAAACGTCAGTTTTCTCTAGTTAGAACCAGTTGCCATCAAGGCGTGTAGTTACAACTAGCTTTAACTAGGGAAAACGCGTCGTATAAGAAAACGGGTTCTGACTGTAACGTATATATGTGGATGTTTCACACTATCTATCCACATTGCATAACCATCGGACGGAACTTCTATCGCAAAATTTCCTGAGTCAAAGTTTTGGGCGAATGGTCCATAAAAACTATAAAACTAGTAATGTGTCGATGGAAGTGTTGGTTATGACTATATCGTTTGGGCAAATTGCATTGTGTTCTTTGCGATATTTAATATTATTTAGAGGTTTTATTTAATACTAGCGGTCCGCCACAGCTTCGCCCGTGGTACATATATAGCCTTCCTCAAAAAATAGGCTATCTGAATGAATTTTTCAAATCGAACCAGTAGTACCTGAGATTAGTGCGTTCAAACAAACAACCTCTTCAGCTTTATAATACTAGTATAGACTAGCCGTCCGCCCCGGCTTGGCGCGTGGTACATATAAAGCCTAAAGCCTACCTCAATTAATGGGCTATCTAAAAACTGAAGGAATTTTTCAAGTGACCTGTAGTTCCTAAGATTAGCGCGTTCAAACAAACAAACTCTTCAACTGTATGATATTAAGTAAAGATTAGATTTTTTATAGATGTCGTGGGATTTCCCTTTGACATATAAAACCGAAAGAGTAGAAGAAATTCGATTACTGAGGTGGGATCACAGGTGGCCGAGAGAGGCGATACCACGCTACGGTGAATTACAAGGATTCGAATCCCGCCTCATGGTCGTTTTTTTTTTATTTTTTATTTACCCTATTTGAACATTATAATGCTATTGAACAATTTAAAAATTAAATTGATTTGTTACATTTACTTTATTGAATGAAACAATGTAATTTATGAAATGCTTCACAGATTTAATTATGTTGGTAACAGTTATTATGTCCACACTTACAGTTCTTTGGGTAGTGATGATAAAGAATTCATTTGCCATGACTGGAAGACATTTCCAGACTTCATTTCTTAGAGACATAGTCTGCAATGTCTTTAAGAAATTAAGTCTGGAAATGTCATATATCACATAGTCTGCAATGTCTTTAAGAAATTAAGTCTGGAAATGTCTTCCAATCATGGCAAATGAATTATTCATCATAACTACCCAAAGAACTGTAAGTGTGGACATAATAACTGTTACCAACATAAATAAATCTGTGAAGCACTTCATAAGTTATATAGTTACACAGACAGCATAAAATTACACAGTTAGTAAAAAATAATGGTCTTGGTCTATTCATGTTGTACTTGCTAATCAGAAAGTCTAGTGTGAATTAACCCAACCCCTTGGGGAAGAATCAATGGTGAGCGCCTGGTGACCACAATTGTGACTTTTCCAGGACATAGTCCCAGTTTAATTAAAATCATATGGATTGCTTGTGGTTGGTAGGGTAGGTTAATATTCATGGAGGATTGCATCTATGTTCTTCTGTACTCGCTGTAGTATAATATGGATTAGCTAATCAGATATAAAGAAGAAACAAAATTCCTACCACAAACTTGCTGCGTTAACACATGAAAAGAAAAATAAAAAAGCAAACATACAGAACACAGAATACACAAACAGATTAGACATTAATAAGAAAGAAATGAAGTAAGCACATACCATAAATTTCCGCACAATAACGTATCGTTTGTTTTTAAAATAAAAGATAAACATAAAATTAAAATGGCAAAATAAGTACAAAATGTTATAAAAACATTTTTTCCTTATTCACGTTTTATAAAGCCATTAGAAAATTCGAAACCTCGTCCCGCAATCAACGAAAAGTTTCGCCACACGCGTCAATTATCCGGGGAGTTGATTCATTTCTTTTATGAGTTAGTTACTCTAAATGAAATATAACCCAGATTATTTATTTGGAAAGAAAGCGAGTAAATCAATCGTTTTAAGCGTTATTCGAGTTTTATATTACTGACTGTTTCGCCCACAATTCGCTAGCGAATTCAATACTGATTGACTATTGTATTAAAATTCTGGTTTCAAATGTGAAATTTTATTTAATATTCATCATGTTTTGTTCGTTAAATTCAGATTAGTCTCAAAATCTGGTAATAATTATAATATTTATGTATATAAAATTTCATGCTATGATTAAGTGTGTGTAAATATTTATTTAACTAATCCTTAATATATTACAGGACAGGTAGAGCCCTGGGTCCATTTCTTCGCATAGTTCCTATTTCCGTAAGATTTTCGGGTGTAGAACTATTTATTGAAGAAATTTCATTGGTATAAGTTCTGCGATTTAGGCGTGAAGAAGAGACAGACAGTCTTACTTTCGAATATATAATATTAGCTGCGCCCCGCGGTTTCCCCCTCGTAAGTTCGTATACCGTAGGAATATCGGGATAAAAAGTTGCCTGTATGTTATTCCAGTTGTCCAGCTGTCTACGTACCATTACAATTTCATTGCAATCGGTTCAGTAGTTTTTGCGTGAAAGAGCAACAAACGCACACACATCCTTACAAACTTTCGCATTCATCAGATTAAGCCAAAAATTGGACCAAACACAATTCATGATTGAGCTTTTAATGGATAGAAAATTCGATCACGAGGCGAGATACTCGTTCGTCCCTTACGCACATAAAACCGAAGTAGAAGAAATTCGATTACCGATTCGGGATCATGGCCCAGTGTTCAGGCGTTGACACGTACCGCGATACGCGGTTTCCAGTTCCGCACCGAGAATCATTTAACTATTTGAATGCTATGAAACTAAAAATACAATTCGCAATTCTCAAAGTTGTACAGAGTACGTTCAATGGGTTCCAATTATAACGTGAGGAAGCTCGACACTCCATAAGTTTGATTGAAAGTCGCTAACGACGTACGCTCTCGACAATTCGAAAGTTATGTTTCGGAAAAGTGCCGTATTGTTTCGTTGCTAATTATATTTTTGCGGGAAATTAAATTCTGGATTCGTTGTTGTTTCATGACTGCCGGTCTGACGCGGCTTCACCCGTTTTTTCACTACATAAGAACCTTCCATGATGCCGCAACAAAAACGCTTAAAAAATTGGCGAGTTGGTCGACCCGTGGTCAAGATACGCTTAGCAACATATTTGGCGATTTATATATTACTAGCTGTTTACACCGGCTTTACCCGTGGTACATATATAGCCTATGACACTCAGTGACGTTGTAGCTTTCCAGTGGTGAAAGAATTTTTGAACTTGGACCAACAATTCTTGCATTCAAACATTACAAACAAACAAAAATAAAAATGTAATTGGTAATTGCGTTGTAGTGTATCATAATTAAGATAGAAAAAAACAAAATTCACAATATTCTGGGTAAATCTAGTCAAATTGTTCAGTGCCTTGATGTTGACTCCATCATCAGACCAATTCGATAGTACAACATTATTTATTACTAGCTGTGCCCCGCGGTTTCACCCGCGTAAGTCCGTTTCCATAGGGATACCGGGATAAAAATTTGCCTATATGTTATTCCAGTTGTCCAGCTGTCTACGCACCAAATTTTGTTGCAATCGGTTCAGTAGTTTTTGCGTGAAAGAGCAACAAACACTCACACATCCTCACAAACTTTCGCATTTATAATATTACTAGCTGCGCCCCGCGGTTTCACCCGCGTAAGTCCGTATCCCGTTGGAATATCGGGATAAAAAGTTGCCTATATGTTATTCCAGTTGTCCAGCTATCTACGTACCAAATTTCATTGCAATCGGTTCAGTAGTTTTTACGTGAAAGAGTAACAAACATCCATACATCCATACAAACTTTCGCCTTTATAATATTAGTAGGATAAGGATTAACAATAACGATGCAATATAACTTGAAATAAACATGAATGTTTAAAATCGTTCACAATTTGGGATAAATTCGATGAACACACAGTATATTCAATTCACATACATAAAATCGGTCAAAAAGCAAGTAATAAATTATAACATTGTATTTTCATCTTAGCATGAACATAACATGGACCAAACTAATTAGCATTAATACAAATTAAAAGAAACAATCCCACTTCCTAGTTCTCGGATCCTTATTCCGAAGAAATGTGGAAAATAAATTCACTCTCCGCTAATTAAGTTAATAAACGGTGAATAAATTATAAATTAAACGGTTTCTTAGTGAAAAATGCGTCTTTATACTTTGTTTAGAAGCTATTTATAGTGTTTTTCTTTGTATTTTCTCTTCTCTTTCTTGTTCAATTTCTAGAATAAATAAGTAGCGGTTCACACTGAATCCGCCCGTCTCTTATAGTATATGATATAAATAATAATAAAAATAAAATAATAATAATTAAGTCTGTATTAAAACTGTTAAATACATACAATTATATTGCTAGAAACTAAAGCCTGTGTTAGTAAAAACTGTGTTACAGGCTTTAGAACCCCTCACATTTTTGAAAAATTGCAGTTTTTTCTTAATTAAATATATTAAAACATGTGTTCGCGAGCGGGCGCGTGTATGTGTGCGTGTGCGCGTGAAATAAATAATCGATTTTTTAAATTGGTCATCAGTTCCTGATATTAAGGAGTTAATACAAATAAACTCTTCAGCTTGATATTATAGGTATAATATTTATATTATTGGTAGAATGGTCAAAATATATCAATTCAAGCATTTTTGTTGAGAGTCTATTTAAGACTTGACAGTTTTAACTAAAATTGGTTTAACTAACAATTTAATTCTATCATTAATAATAATTATAAATTGCAACTTAGTACAACGTAGAATTAAAATAATAATAAAAAAATTGAGGAGTTTACTGATTTGCTTAAACGCGTTAATCTCAACTATCAAGCCCGTTTGGATACAATTTGATACGGAAATAGTTTGAGACCCGAGAAAGGACATAGTTTTTTCGCGAAAATTTTATGGAAACTAGAGCAATGCGGGTAAAACCCCGGGACTGTCTGTCTTTGGACAGGGTTTTAAAGGTGAGGTCAAAGGTAAACCTTTGACAACGCGGGCAAACTGTTAAACGGCCCTTAATCACAATAAAATACCAGTATTGCACTGTTTAAACCTGTCTAAGATTGAATTTCTAAATTCATCATCGATAAAGCATCAGCGATTACTTTAACAGCTGAAAAACTGCTGTAAAACCAAAAAAAAAAAACAAAAAGAATCTAAAGAAATAAGAATCTTCTATAGGTGTATTCAAGGCGTGGGGGTTAGAGGGGTTCTAACCCCCCGTAAACTTAATATATTACAATATAACAAAAGCCTTGGTACACTACAATCTTATTGATTTCGCCTATACTTTTACTGCTCCATAAACGACTCCTACAAATCCTTGTCATCGTAAATTGTCGAGTAAAGACATTCAAAATGACACAATTCCATTTGACAAGAATCGTATGCAAATTATGGCGGGTCATCTCTCCGTGATTTGATGCCGCCCCAAACGGTCGTCTTCGTAAAAACGTGACTGTCATTACGATTTGATTTGAGGCGCTGGTTGTTTTTTACTCGGTCTACGCACTGTTACTTTGCGCGACTGTGTTGTAAATAAATAATAAATTTAGTACCCGATTGATATTTAGAAATCAATAGCTTTATGCCCGCGGCTTTGTATGCGTAGTCAAAGGAAAATCTATGCAGCTCGAGGTTACTTCCGCATAGTACTCGTTTCCGTGGGAGATTCTAGAAAAAACTATTGAAATAAACTCGGATCTCAAACTATCTTTATACTGAAATTCATCCACATCGGTTGAGTGGTTTGGGTGTTAATAATTTGCTTTCGCATTTATAGGATTATTAGTCAGGCAGTCAAATTGTCGAAAGCTGAATTAAATACAACAAAATCTCGGGGTCTTGAAATAGACGTTTAAAAATTAATAATATGTCAGTTTGTATATAAAAATTATTTTAGAAACTTTATTATATATATTATTAAAGGATTTTCAATGGTATATATGCTTCAAAGCAGTTTAATAATTCAGACAGTCATGCTTCGACTAAGAGTTTCGAATAGAGCTTGAATCACACATTCCCGATAATGAAACCAGATAAGTATAAAATAAGTAAAATATTACATTTTAGCTTATATAATTAACCAGAACTAGTAAAGTGAAATAAAATAGTATCAAACTAAAATAAAATTATGCGTAGTGCGTACCTCCTCTCTAATGAACCAACAGTCTGACATAACGTATTAATGTATCTTTATGCCAACCTCCCGAAACTGTGTTAGGTGTTTTTTGAATAAATGACGTTACAATTTTTTTTCGCTCTCTTCAGCCATCCATTTTTAGGTCACTGCATTTACAAGCGAGATAAATCCTAGTTTGATCCGGGATACCATATTCCCTTAGAGGGAAAAACTGTTGACTGAATTCCGCATTTATATCTTTGATGCTTTTGTTTTTCTGTTGTATATTTGTTGACGGTAGTGTAGTTTAATTATTCTTTTTAATGAATGAATGAACTTTATTGCGTTACGAAGAATACATAAATTAAACGCGTACATAAAGTAACACCAAAATGCCTTATCGCTAGATACAGATCTCTACCAGGCAAAGACAGAAAGAGCTGAATAAGTGAAAATAAGGCAATTATTGTACACGTTCTGTTCTCTAATATATGATTATATTCTATTTACAAATAACTTATTACTCATTAGGAATTATCATACTTCTTACTAATTATGAGTTATTCATTAACACTAATTCCTCTGCTAGTAACTTATCTGTACTGATGCTGCTCTCAAGCTCACAAATCTTGAGAGCAGTATCAGTACAGAAGCAGAAGAAAAATAAAAATAAACCCTAATCGTTAAATAGACGACAGTGTAAATATCATTGTGAAATACACACCAGAATTAACATATGACGTAACATCCTGCATTTTCGAATCATTAACTAGCACAATCAATGACAGGTCTGTTGCTAGATGCGATATCACAGCTGGGTTACGTGTAACCCCTGAAGATGGAAATTTCTTGGAATTCTAGTAGAGTAAACTAGGATAGGAACATGAGTTTCTAGTTTACTAGGAACATATTCATAAACTGGAACAGCAACTACACCGGTCGTATATAAATCTTCTAAGATTGATGTTTCTTTATAATAATTCTTTATTGAGTTCACAAATGAATACAGTACAATTTAAAATGCTCTGTTTTCTTAGCTAGGAAACTAATTCTGTGTTAAGGAAGACAGTTTCTTCCCAGAGAGTACATTTAAAGAACGAATGTCCCATTCAAAGATGTCTAGATGAATAATTGTTACTGAGCTTGTTTTGTACAATTACGATATAGAGAATTGGCTTTCAGGAATAGCCTGTATGTTCATACATATGGTGATTAATTATCATCTGGTAATTTATTTTAGTTATTATATCTAAGTCATTGAAGGAGCTGGTGGGTCGCCTTATGATAAACGCTACTACCGCCCATGAACGTTTATAGAGATGTAAGGCCATTTGTAAAGGCCTTACGTCTCTGCAAATGGATTGCAAACTTTAAAAGGCATAGCGAAAGGATTGATGAAGAGAATAAATTACGGCATTGGGAATAGTAAGGAAAAGATTTGGGCCACCAGCCTCCACACACCGAATGAAACACAGTAGCTATTTCTTTGTGATCTTATAGGTGCGAGCTGGCCCAATTCGTGCCGAAGCTTGCCCGACTTCTAGAACTTCACATTTTCTAGCTAAACATAAAAACGTTCTTCACTTTCAACAAATTTTCAGTAAAAACGATTATATCATTAAAAACTCAACCCAATTCGTATCGTAGTATGCTTAACTCCATTTGGAAAACCTTCAGTACCTGATAGCACTTATAAATATATTTTAAATACGCGAAATATTAAAACAGAAAATATTTTACTTGAAAACCAAGAGTTCCGTAATACACAATCGCGCTGAATATCACCCTTGGCTGAAAGCCAGGCCGTATTTTTATATTATGTAAAATCTAAATGTAAAATATTTCAGTTGTACTTTATAATTGCTTGGTAAATACGCAATATACCTATATAATACTCTTTGGATTTCTCGTTATAAATTTATAAGTGAACAGTTCAACTCTATATCGTAGACTAGCTGTTGCCCACAGTAGTTGTTAGGGGTAGAATATATCAAAATCCTTTTCGAGCGGATAACATCTATCTGCATGCCAAATTTCAGCCCGATCCGTCCAGTGGTTTAGGCTGTGCGTTGATAGATCACTATGTCAGTCAGTCAGTCAGTCAGTCACCTTTGAGTTATATATATACTCGTAGATAGATTTTTTTATAGTAGGGAACTGTCTTCATCATGTGGATCACTAATAGTCCATTTATTCAGCCCTTTGCAATGCATAACTGCGCCCCAGCAGACTTTAACTAATAATAGGCTCAGTTATAAATATTTAGTTATTTATGTTACACCCTGAATTCAGTTTTAGAAAAGCTAACTTTAGTAGGACATACAAGCCTGATCACGTCTATGCAGTAACTTTAAATTTTTAAGGTTTTCTAGTAGAGTATACGATATATCATATTAACGATGTATTTGTGTTGCCACTATAAGAGCAATTATTAATTATTAAAAATAATGCCCGATTGTATTGTTAGTTCAAGTCTATTAGGGCACAAGAGTATGAAGTTGAAACGATTTAGTACTTGAGGGTTTCATACATAATAAAGTAGTTGATCGCCCCGGCTTCGTTCGTGGTACATATATAGCCTATGTCACTCAGTGAAGTGGAAGCTTAATAATGAAATAATTTTTATAATTGGTCCAGTGGTTTTTGTGTGATGACGTTACAAACACACAAATTACAAAAGTATACTGTTTATAATACAAGCTGCGCATCGCGATTTCACCCGCGTAAGTCCGTATCCCGTAGAAATATCGGGATCAAAAGTCGCCTATATGTTATTCCAGTTGTCCAGCTGTCTACGTACCAATTTTCATTGCAATCGGTTTAGCAGTTTTTGCGTGATGGAGCGACAAACGCACACACATCCTTACAAACTTTCACATTTATAATATTAGTATGATATGATTAATGTAGATAGGCCACGAGACCACTTCACTATGGGAAAGTAAAAATTTCATACGCACCTGAGTTATAGGCAAATTTAACGCTACAGCATTCAAATCTAGGGCTCTGAAACCAATCCCTTCCACGAACGATGTTGTTGAAACGTTCACGGCGCGCACCTATGCATTCTAATTTATGTATATTACAGCTTTAAAATACAGGCGTTCATTACTTTTCGATACATTATCGTATTGGCAGCGACCTGCGATACCATTGGCCTGTCGACTGAATAACTGTTATTACATCTCAGTATTGTGATTTGAGCAGCGATACAGTAATTAAAGGACTTGTATTTGTATCTATTGATATCGGAATATGGACTAATGAAATTGAAGTGTATTTTTGTTTTCAAGAAATTTTCGGTACGTGTGTGATAATTGAGTGAAATTTTAGAATATTATACGTATTTTTTTTCTCTTAATGCCAATGTTTTAATAGCGCCTTTTCAGGAATATTATTCATGGATGGAGCTAATGTATTTTACTTTTATTTTGGAAAACAAATATTGGATAATTGGATCGTGAAAAATGGATTTTAATTTATACCTTTTGTAGTTTTTATTAGGGTTGATAAAAAATGTTTTTAATAAAATTTTGTATGTTTTATTTTTAAGACATTATCATACTGAAATTCTATGATATGTCATGTATATATAGTTTATAAAACCTTCTGGATTCAATCTCTTTCAAATTTTGCTATTTTGTTTATAAACTAGCAGCTATTCCCGGCTTCGTCTGGGCTGATTCGGGATGAAAACAAAATAAAATATGAGCCTCTCAGATAACGTGGCATTCTATTGGTAAAAGAATTTTTTAAATCGATTTAGCAAATCCAGACATTACACCCAACATTACATAACAAAGTAGCTTTTACCCGTGGCTTTACACGCTTTAAATTCGGAGTAGTTTAATAAATGTTATTATACATACATAACTTCCTCTTGAATCACTCTATCTATTAAAAACCGATCAAAATCCGTTGCGTAGTTTCAAAGATGTAAGCATATATAGAGACATAGGAACAGAGAAAGCGACTTTGTTTTATACTATGTAGAGACAGTGACAATAACTAATTTTCATAACACTAACAAGGTTAGTAGAACGATATCAAAAGTATTTTCTTGTGTTTGATTTTACGCGAGTATTATACATTTAGGAATTAAAATCTTTTAACGGATTTTAAACACGATTTATTCATTATATTCATTATAACCTGACGTTTCGAACGTGGTCACGGGGAGACTGAGATGCTATATGTCTTGAAGGTCATACAAAAATTCTTTTTTTGTAATATAACGAATAAATCGCGTTTAAAATCCGTTAAAAAGTTTTTAATTTCTCAACGATATCAAAAGTTAAAAAGACTAGAGTTAAACAAACACGCATCGGTAAAAATCAATGCAGCCACCAGTTAGCAGTCAGAAAGATTAAAGGTGGCCATTTTGAAATCCTGCAAAATGCAAGCTGTGAAGGTGTGAAATCAATTGGGCGAAACGGGCGCTGGCGATTCCTCAATTAACTACGCAGAGCATGATGCAAGGAAATCTGCCCAATTTCGATTCGTGATATTGGGATCGGACGTTGGACTGCTGTATTATATGACATATTTTGTAGGCTAAATGGTGAAGTCTTCAAACTAGGCGATGTGATGCTTGGATCTTACATCATATCCTATTCTACTAATCCTACTACTAATATTATAAATGCGAAAGTTTGTAACGATGTGTTTGTGTTTGCTGCTCTTTCACGAAAATACTACTGAAACGATTGCAATGAAATTTGGTACGTAAACAGTTGGACAACTGGGATAACATATAGGCAACTTTTTATCCCGAGACTTATGCGGGTGCAGCTAGTATGAAATAATTTGAATCCTCTACTGAATAAAACTTACCGAAAACTATGTACTTAAAGATTTTTTAGAATACCGTTTTACCCTTTAGTTAAATCTTAAAAACGCGTTAAGGAAAAGCAGATTTTTTTTTTATAAGTATTTTTTCTTTTTTTATGTTCCCGCACCGTCCAGTAATGGAGCCTGGGTCGCCTGATGGTAAGCGCTACCACCGCCCATGAACATTTATGGAGGCATAAGATCCATTAAAGACTTTACGCCTCTACAAATGGATTGCCGACTTTTTGGGAAGGGATTAAGAAAGGATTAGCGAGAGGAATAAAGGAAAGGACTGGGAAGGGGAGGAAAAGGATATGGGCCCCCGTAGTAGTAACCAAACCTACAGTGTTAACCTACTCAATAATTTGTGAATAGAAACAGAAGTTTATTTCATGATGTAACAATAATAAAAAAAAAGTAAAATAAACCAACTCGTGGCATACACAATATCCCATTTAAAAAAGTAATAAATTTGAAAATGAAATGAAGTTATGTCACAGATGTGGTACGCGCAATAACAGAATTCAGATCTCGATATTAAAATCGCAACTACATCGTATATTCAGTTGCGAAGTGTTCAAGTTTTTTATAAAACAAAGTATTATGGATGACTTCATTTAACTTATTATTATTACCGATATAAATTACCATGTTTGATATAATAAATTTCATCCAAATCAGTTCAGTGGTTTAGCTGTGAAGAAGGTGAGAATAGACGAAAGAAATAAATAGATCTTTCAATTGTGAGTGAAAACTAATGTGGAATGATGATGATGATGAAGATTTCATGAAAAATATGAAAAAGAAAATACATCAGTAACTTGTGAAATAAAAAAAAATATATGTATAAAACATCAAATTCGTCGAAACCCCTACGGGTTTTGGGTTACGGACGAAGTTTAATAGGTTTTTACTTAATCAAAAAGTCAATTTGAAACAGATTCCTACGAAACACATAAATGAAATTTTAATTTTAATAACACCCGATCTCGTTTAATGTTGGTAGCGATCGTGGATTTAAAGTTTTTGATAGTTTCTTTTATGTTATATTCGGCAAAGGAGCTGGTGCGTCACCTGATGAGAAGCTACCATCTCCGCGAATGGATTGCCGACTTTACAAGGTGTGGTATAATAGAGGGTTAATGAGGAGAATGAGGAGAGAAAAGAAATTACTGGAAGGGGTAAGGAAAAGGATATGGACCTCCAGCGCCCCCACTCATCGAACGAAACACAATACGTGCTGAAATGTGCTCGACTCCCAGATAAACCGTGTCCCTATAGGCTATTATACCTGTATTCATCCAAAATTAATTATTAATGGCCGCTGATACACACACGCACACACACACACACACGCACGCGCACACACACACTCACACACACACACACCCCCACCGGAAAACGTCGTTTGAAGTGTCAAACGTATAATACTGCGTGTCTGCGTGTGTGTCAAATACACAAAAGTATTAGGTTTAAAACCTTGCCGGAAATCACAAACGTCAATGCTATGGCAGACTTGATAAGACCATCCCAACACCATTACACCAAAGCCGACGGGACTTCGACACTATTTACCAAAGTGTATTGAGGAGCAGTACTGGTAAACTCATTTACAAGTTGAACGGGAACATGGAACTGAGAATGGATTGTCAAACACTGTTAGATTAGCTTCGGAGTCGCATCGCCGCCACCGCCACCACCGCGCCACCGCGTGATGCATTTTAAGAGGAATAACAAATCGCGGTACCTAGTTCTAATCAGTAGGAGTTAATCTTGGATCTTGCAATGTTTTCTAAGTGAAGTGTTCTGTTTTACGCTAGAAAATATGATAATTTACAGCTTAAATTATGCTTGTTGTTTTAAAATGTTTGAATATAGCCAAATAACATTTCATTCATCTCACACTTTTAATTAGTTCATGTGTTTCGTATTGCTTGAATCAAATTTATACAATTATAATTTATCAATACCTATTAAAAGAAAATTACAATAACGATTTTACGATTGTAAATCTTCTAAATATTTCATTTGATGATTTGATATTTCATAACCGTATAGTAATTAACTCCATCACTAAATATATTAACAATTTATAAACATCATTTACAGCATTCAAAATTGGGCCACCTGTTTACGTCATCATACTAAATCGTTACTAACTTCAATGAATTTGACTCGAAGTAATATCGTAATATTCAATTGTATACGAGATCGTCTACTTCAGAAACTCTGTGTATAAAAACTCTACAATTGTTGAAAAGAGGTATCTTATTTATTTCTATTTTTAGACTGACTAGGTTTAATTGAGCAGACACAAATGTTTAGGCACAAAAAATACAATTTACCAAATGCTTTGGAAATTTATTTGTGATTCGAAAAAATGTTAAATTAAGACTGCGTAACATGGTTTCATAAAACCTATATAGTGAATGTTAAACATAATGCATAAATATATGCATATTTTATAACTATAATATTTCAGCTTAAACGATGATTTTTATAGCTAGAACCATGCAGGCGAAATAATTATGTGAGGTTATAAGAGGTAAAGTATGTGATGTCTAGAAAACAGTAATTCTCAAAACTGTTTCACCATTGCTTGTCACATCGATTTAGAATCACAAATTCTATTCTGAGTGAACTCAAGCATTTAATCAGATTCTTCCTCAAAAGGTTCACCCATACCCATGACCAACTATAAATCAATCAATCGAACCCCAAACGAATTCAGAATTAAACGCTAACCAATTTAATCATATCCTTCAACTGTCACCAGAATTGCTATCGTCATATCGTTCATATCATCGCAAACAAAGGGCCGATTGGACAAGGCAGAGGGGCGTTGGCACAACGATTGAATTACAGCTCGGCATACTTAAGGCAGCCCGTTAAATGCTAATGGCATCAGGGTCAGGTGAAAGCTTAACTTCGGCGTAAGGGGATAATTGAGACAATGTCCTTTTATGTAATCGAGCTCAAAACATGCTCCCTGAGGCAAGCAGGTATTGACCCGCATTCAAGGGTCTTATGAAGGATGATGTTAAGTTTTTTTTTATATGAAAGGTGTAATCGTTTTATATTGGGTAGGAATGAAGTACTTATTTTAAAGTTCTGTAGATGCTTGTCTTATTTGATTAATGGGTACAAAATCCAATTAGAAATAAATAAACGAAGGAATATCATAAGTTTTAGGGACTGTTAACCCCATCCCATTAACATTAATTATGTAATCATCTCAATGAAAACACGATGATGTCAAAATCATAATAAAATTTTACGCATCGAATAAAACTTACTAAAAATAAAATAAAGCCACCTAATAAGCCGAAATCAATTTTAAAGTAATGCGTGGTTGTACATAAAAAATATATACATCACTGAGTATCGACTCCTGTTATCGCCGGTTAAAAATAAATTTAATACCCAAGAAAAAAACATCCTCAAGAGAACATTCTTTTATAGGCCGTATACATATACGGCCAGAAAAAACGCTTAATTTTTTCCTAGCTTTCCGCCCGCGGCTTCGCCCACGTAGTCAGGGAAAAATTCACATAGTTACCGTTCTTATGATATTACAAATTTATAACCATGCAAATCGTCAATTGTTTAGACGTGTGAAGAGATTAACGGACCGAAAGACATGATATTAAGTGCGGATTTTACAATTGAGTTTTGTTTACTATAAGCAATTGAATACTCTATGAGTATAAAGGACTTTCACTAGCAATATGTAATAGGACATTAATTTGAACTTGAAAAGATGAGAATGTTTCTTTATCACCTTCCTTCTTAAAAATACATGCTCGAACTACTGAGTCTCACAATTATTTATGTTCCCGAATTCGCTGGCACTGAGACAAGACCCACCGCTATTCATGAAAATCGAGGTCTACGAAATAAATATCGCCGCGATAATCTATTGCCGAAATGCTCTTAGAGCTAAATTCAAAGGATTCCCCGTGAAATTTATGAGCTCCCTTTGAGGTTTAAGTTACAAATGAAAATATTATTGCCTCAATTTTCGGTATATGAGAAGCGTGGGGAATCGGCTCGGCTTCGTCTTAAGAATTTCCTCTTATACATTTAAAAGAATTGCGGTGGATCAAAGGTTAAAGGCCGGATTCAAATTAATACAAGTAAATATCTTAGTAATTCTGTTTGTTGAGTTATTTATACTTTTCGGTATAGAGATTGGTATGATGTTGGGAATATATTTGATCATAAGAAAGCTGATGTTGAAACACGGAATGAAGATTTGTATGATGAATAATCATGGTGCGATATTATGAAATATGCGCAAGTTTGATAGGCCTTTAACATAATCCTACTAATCCTACTAATATTATAAATGCGAAAGTTTGTAAGGATGTGTGTGTTTGTTACTCTTTCACGCAAAAACTACTAAACCGATTGCAATGAAATTTGGTACGTAGACAGCTGGACAGCTGGAATAACATACTTATAGGCAACTTTTTATCCTGATGTTCCTACGGGATACGGACTTACGCGAGTGAAACCGCGGGGCGCAGCTAGTATTACATATACGCTAATAATGACTACAATTAAGCAATAGCTAACAACGCAACTGCCTAATAGAGTTAGCAAGAAAGGTAAGACGTTTATTATAATAACAAGCCACACAGTAAGTGTACAAATAAGTATTAGGTACAGGTTCAGGTGTGGGCAGATTTTTGTTTAATGCGAATTTCAAATCATGTGCATAAATGATGCATAAATCATTTTTCCTCACATGAGGTGTTATTACCAATTTAGAAACATTATTTTTTTTTAGTTTTACAGAAAACATTTCTTCAGAATCACCGCAGAAACGCCACCAATAAAAACTTCAAACAAAAATAATTAAAGAAATTGCTTCTTAAAAAGTTGTTTTATAACAAACCAGAACAATGAAACTCAAAACACAACCAAGACAGCAGTCAAATTACATTTTTTTGTGTAAAACATTTTCTTAGCGTGGTTTTAACGCGCTCAAATTAAAATTTGAATCTCGCTAATGGATTAAAAATATGGTTTGGGTATTCTTTTATCATAAAACCTCTAGTTTTATAAGCTGGAGTGAGTGGCTTAAAGTTTTTTGATGGGATATACGAGTATACTAAGTAGTTTAACATTTATGGAAGAGCGGACGCATAATAAACGTAAAACGTAAGCCATTCTGTAAATATTGTTAATTTACTAGAAGCTTCTAGAATCTTCATTCTTTTGCTGCACTCGTTTTCAGTAATCTCGCGTTAGAACATATTTCATTATTTTTAAAAGGGTATGAGTATTTTATTAAATATTCGATTTATGTTACTTCGAAGGGCAATCACATTTCTTACTTTAATTACAAAAGTTAGCGTAGCGTATTTACTATGCTATTTCCTGAACCTTGTAATTTTCGACTGTATGCTAAAACCTCTCAAAGCTAAAACTTAATTGGCACCGAACATTTAACAAAACGGTACATAAGACGTAGGTAAAGCAATTTTAGCCGAGCAATGCCTCAAAAGCAATTTCTTCCAAGCAATCAGTGCCAAGTAGAGAGTGTAAAAATTCTAAATTCGCGACCAACAAAAAGTACTAATTTAGAAACTATAAAATAACAACCTGAGCATAAGACATAAGGAAATCATAATAGGTTTTATGATTTCTACTATCAATTTCTCTTATTTCTGCTACGTAACAAATTATAGTGCTTACGTACACACTAAATAAGTATACATGATTTGGACAACTTTTGATCTTAAGTTATATTTTTGGTTCTACGGCTTCCATGTCAAAATTCACCCCTAATCAATCAATATTAGCTTTTGTAGACAATATTATATAACTAGATTGACCACTTTAACATTAGAACGAATCAAAATTTATCTAAAAAAAACTGCCATTTAACATATGTTACATTGAATTAATACAAAAACTATACATTAAAATAAAAGACCTTGTATCAATTTTCTAGTGTTTCAAAATATTTCTGTGGAAAATTTTAACTTTTGCACCAGCGGTTGTTGTTAGAAATGTAAAGTAGTCTTGTTTTAACATAAGTCTGATCAAATAGGGCACTGCGATTCTACAAATTGCCTAATTAATGTAGACAGACACAAATCACATCTAGTCAGAAGGCAAAGTGAGAGTACTTGGGTCGAATATTAAGTAAACAACGTACGAATCGTAAAAAACAGTGCAGGCTGAGTGATGAGTCTAGGGCTTAAAATTGATAAGACGGGGGTTCGAGAATAGGTGAACGGGCAGAAAATTAATTGATTTTTCAACATATCTGCGGATATCTAAATCACCACGGCTAAAAACGGTGAAGGAACACATCGTTAGAAAACCGGCTTGTCAAAAAATCAAGGGTTCTATGACATGTTACACCTTCCAACTCGCTCTTGGCTAGCCTGGTGGATTATGGCCTGAAACCTCATACGAGGCCTATATCCCAGCAGTGGGAACATATGATCTCATGACGGTGATGATGATGATGATGATGATGAACTTAGAAATACTAAAGCAGAATGTCTATGAAGGCGCCTATTGCAAAGTTAGCGTAGTTTAAGATTCGACTGTAAAACAGCTTATGTGTTATAAAAAGTGACACCTTTAACCCAAGTGTCAATTATTCATCCGCCAAAATATAAAACCAGAAGCTACATCTAACTATACAGTATCGTGAAGTCAAAAATAACCGATGGAAACTCCATTATATCTCGAGCGTTCATCAAATTATCTCCAGTTTCGTTTGAAAGAATGGAAGAATTTTTAGTGGAATATTAAACAGGGTTGGGCGTCTGGGACACTAAATTATAAAATCGTAACCAGGCGCTTGGCGAAATTAAAATTGTGATATTTTCTTTTAGCGGTACATTCGGGGTAGTATAAATCATTGTAAAGTGACCTGTCTCAATATATTAGTTGTGTGTGTCTCTATAACTAGCTGTGCCTAGATAATTCACCCAAGTAGTGATGAAACTTACACATATAATTAAGGGGGCCTCCGGCTTCCACGCTCACCGTCCGAAACAGTAATATTACCATGCACTGTTTTACACGAACCTTATGTGGAGGTGTGGTACCTTGCCCGGTGCGAACTGGCCCAATGCTTTCTTTCAGTCGGGGTAATCTTTTCTATTTATCCAAACGTCAGAGTAACATATTCATCTATCGAAACCGCAGACAGTTTTGACAAATGACTTAGATTGAAACAGTTATTCATATTGCTAAGACATAAATCATGGTTGAAATTGAATAAATGAAAAGCGCCTTCTATAAGTCTAGGCAAGCTAAAATTCTTTACGGGGATGACGCAGTAAAAGTTAGACGCAGGATTATATTAATGGATACCAATGAAGCGATTTAAGAATTATCGTGGGAACAATTGTAATCATATTGCACGCATATAAATTAATCTAAGTGGCTCATTTTCTTAACGTTAGGCGGAGTTCTCATCGATGGCAATTAACAAGATTGCTATCGTTCATGTAAACGCAGACTGTGAACGCTCGCCCTAATCGTGAGATTCGCTTTTCTTTATACAGAGGATAGTTTTTCATTGAGAAAAACATAAAAGGGTAGTTAATTGTTCTTAGGACACAAATGCTTGGACTTTTTTGATTTGTTTATTTAATGGATAGATTGTTCCTGGATGTTAAATCATTCAAAAGAGTTTGGTCGATGCGATTGGTGGTTGTCAAAAATAAAGTATAAAGGGCACTTTCCCTACAGATGATCTTACATATTCCTGAACACAAGTGATATTATGATGAAGTGGAATGCACTGAGATACAATTATGTCAATTAATACGATAAATGGTGTTTGAAAATTTGAAACGTTGAACAAGGTTGAAGTCATTATTTTCTTCTCAACGAAAGATGCCACAGATATTATATAAAAATTTAAAAACCGCGTTTGAAATGAATCTATTTTAATTAAAAGCATTTTTGGCCGAAACATCGCGTTGACCTAGATCCAGATCCAAAAGGTTTTCTATAGTCTTGATATTATTTCTTTCGACAATCATTTAAAATTTTAGACTTATGAGGCATTTGAGTTGAACGAAACCATTTGTTTCAATTATTTGCAATACAAATATAAAATTAAAAACGTTCTGTGGACGATTTGATGTTAGTTCCATACAATTAGAAATAAATTAAACAATAGATATACATTTATTTATGTACTTTGGTTGTTGTTCATTGATGCATACGTATACGTACAAGTATGTATATTGCATATTTTTTAAATTATAAGTCCCAAAATCATCATCATCATCAGACAATACATGTTGCCACTGTTGGCACACAAGCCTCCTGTGAGGGTTCAGGTCATAATCCACCACGCTGGCCAAGTGGGGATGGTAGATGTTAAATGTTGTCAAACTTTTTGATTCTTGGATTTGCCGGTTTTCTCACGATGTTTTCCTTCACCGTTTTAAGCAGTGGTGATGTTATCTACATGTGCAGATAAACTGAAAAATCAATTTATTTCCTGTGCGCTCGCCCGGTCTCGAACCTCGACTTAACGATTTTAAAGTCAGAGGTTCTCACCACTGAGCCACCACTGCTTAATCCCAAAATACTGTTAATTGAAATATTATTTTTCAATTATTTTCTCACTATCTCCATTTTTCAGGAACCAAAATAATAGAACATGTGCCAAAAACTATGGCTGTTGACCTTATTCCTAAAGCTGATTTAAAATGGTATTCTTGGTACCCAAAGCGAACCTTTCTCACAAAATTTATTTACTCTCCACACACTTGTCCTAACGCAATTACGTCTAACAGTTTCGTTCATAGCTCAGTACATAAAAGATTTATCCCTATATAAAGGATAACGGTTTGGCCAATAAAGCAGCTTAATCGCTGCAGGAATGTGTGCCAAGTATGCGTAGTGTTAATTTATAGATTGAAAATTTCGACTTAGATGCTGTCTTGGTTATTTAATTAATGTTACAAGAATTTTATGGACACGAGCTGGCTGGTTGGCTTCTATGTTTAACATTATCCGTGGAATTAAACAATTATGAATGGTTTATGCTTTTTATGTCATTGCGGGCAACTGAGCTGGTGGTTCGCATGATAGTAAGCGATAGTTGAGACCTCTGCGAATGCGCTGCCCGCTTTTAAGTGGTAAGGTAAGGAAAGGGTTGATGACTGAAAAGAAGGAATGGACTGGGAAGGGTGAGGAAAAGCAAATGGCCCTACGACTCCCCCACTTAACGTACGAAACACTATAACATGCTATTATTTCACGCCGATTTTCCTAGGGGGAGCGGTATTTTCCCGGTGCGAGCTGGCTCAACGTGCCTAAGCATACTCGACTCCCTTAAAATCTACGTATCGTTTAAAATTAACAAACAATGGCATATATGTATGTGAATGAATTCACGGATACGACTGAAATTGAACTAAAATAAAAGCATTCCATCACTATTTCCCCGTAGGGCTTATGACGCCGACTTTGATAAGCCCAATCGGATTGTCAACCGTTGTTTGCTGCCCTTGTTTGAGTTACGTTAAGTCAGCTAGGGTATGGGCGATTTGTATTATAATATGAGTAACTTTCCCACGGCTTACGGGAAATGAAATATTTTTTGAAGTAAAAGTCACTACCTATAATCTGATAAAAGTAATATTAATTAATCTATCGTCTATTAATAGTCTTATTAAACCGGTTTAAATTATGCTCATAGGCGAATAAAATGTTTTCGTGTTGCTATCATAATGAATTATTTATACTTAGATAATATATTCATATTATTATTAACATACTTTTATTTACCTTTTGAGGGTTATGAAAATACAAATTAAGAAAAAAAAAACGTCTTGCATTATTGTAAAAATGTTATATTCGGTATCATTTTAGGTACTTGTACTATTTTTACAAGTGATATATTCTAAATATGCAATTAATGGTTCCATACACCAGTCTATATCAATAAAATAACAAATTATCTTTTAAATACACAATATGTACTGGTCACTGAATAAATCATATTTAAACCCGTTAAAAATCTTGTATTTCCGCGTCCCCGGAACTGTCAGTAAAATTAAACGCAGGGAATTTATCGAAGGATAGTGCTGATGCAGCATTTTTCGGACAGTGGTTTCGGTCCACCCTCTTCCATGTCTCCGGGGGATGTAACGACCGTTTAACAACCCGGGTGTTTTAGCATTTCTTGATATTTGTATATGTGCTTACTTCCTCATCTCTTTATGGGGCACTTTTCATAGCATTTGGGGCACCGAGTGTGAATTGATAGGGACATAGTTGTGGTTTGTTTATTTTCAACTAGCCGCACTAAAAGAACGTTTTTAAATTTAATATCATAGCACTGAAATGCTCTATATATGCTTGCTACATTTTGGCAAAAAGACGCAGGTTCGATTCTCGCCTCGTGATCAATTTTTTTTCTATTCTTTCAAAATTTCTCAGGAGGTTCTTAATTAAAATTTTTCGGATTGTGTTTATGATTTCATAGATGCTTACTGGGTGAAGCGATGTTGGTAAATTGGTAATTTTTATTCAGTCCCTTCAGTGCGGTTCCGTTTAAATTTTGTCTAGTTCTGACGATTAGAAGGTGCTTTAGATTTTATTAATAATACTAACTGAGGTATCGCTTGTGAAAATATATCTTTATTGAAACAATTTATTTACATTTATTCCGATTCCACTATTACGTAGAAACTATTTAATCTGTGCTATATACTTTTCTGTCCGTCTGTCAGTCCGTTCGAATGTCTGTCATTGTAGATCTCATCAACCGTGACATCGACAGTTGATATAATGTATTTCTGTTACTGATATAAGACAAAAAAATTTAAAAAAAATGAGGTTAAGTAACGGCTGGCACGGTTAAAAATTGAATGGGTGATAATTTCTTTTGCAGTTGTTAAAATTACATTATGCTTATTTGCATGCTTATTTGTACAGAAGATTTAGTCTAGTGAGTGCGGCTCGCACTTGACCGATTTAAATAAGGTATTTCGTATAATTTCATGTCGATTAAATTGATACTGAGCATCTTAATTCAACTTAAACTTAAGAATACTTCTCTTTAAGGATTCTTGACGCCACTCGATTATCCAATGACTACTTATCTGCTTGAAATTTGAAGAAATATCTGTTGAATACAATAAACGATGTGATTTATCAGTAGAAATTGTTCATAATTTTCTCATGGTACTATGTCATATTATTAACAGTTGTGAAGGTTTGGTTCTCTTTAACGCAAAAACGGCCGAATTTGAATGACATTTTAGTACAATAAATAGATTATTTTGACGCTATGAGATAAAAAACCTGAGGTTAAGCAACTGTTCGCGTGGTCATAAATTGGATGGGTGGGAATTTTTTTAGCGTATTAATTGTACAGAAGGTTAAGTATCGTGAGTCTATATAAGATTTTTAGAGCATTTTTACATGCTCTATGTGACTGAATCCGTAAGTAGAGCGATTTATTGTTATAAAAATTTTTCGTTGTTAACAAACCTGGGAAGGATATATATGTACCACGGGCGAAGCCGGGGCGGACCGCTAATATAAAATAAAAAAATAAAAATTAACAATAGGGCAAGCAAGTTAAATTTTCGTAATAATCTATTATTATGTACTATGAATGATATTAATAACCAACATAGAAAAAGAGAGCAAATCGCACTAAAACTCCAAAGACGTCCATAGAAGAAAGCCGCCCGAAAAACGTACAGTTGTGATACTCCAACCATCCAGGTGGAGAGGTGGATTTAGTTTTTTGTGACGAGTTGTGTGTTTGTGAACGAGTCGTATAATTTTTCTAAAATATTCCGCTATTCCTAGCTTTTTTTCGCTAACATTTTATACTCAAATCAAAGCACTTATCACCAGTTCTTTCTACGCATAACACTGAAATAGCGTTCTATAGTAAAGCCAGGAGTATATTATTATTTAACATATAAAAGCGACTGAGTGTCCATAAATTTTGAGACCTAGATTTCCCGAGGTTTTCGCAGACATCGTTGTCAAGATCGACGTATAAAATACCTGGGTAAGGATTTGCTTCACATGAATCAGAAAGTAGGCGTAATATATGTGTTGATAACAATATAAATGGTCCTATAAAATTTAATAATCGTCCAAAAATAAAAACGAAAAACCGGCTAAGTGAGATTCCTACTCGAGCACAGCGGGCTCCGTACACATCAGTTATTTTATTATACGAGTTCAATAAAAATTTACGCTTTTTCTACCCTATAAATAGAGATACCCTAAAAATTAGGAAATATAATAATAATAATTATGGACGCTTCACCAAGCTAGTGTGAACACAACGAAACAAGTAAATCGCGTTATAAATGCGTTAAATATCTTCAATTCTCTAGTACAACATAAAACTGAAATAGCAGATATTGACAAGACAAGAGAGTCTTTATTAAAATCAAACACAAGACAATGTTACAATTAACATTCCTCCTAGCGTTTCGCGTAAAAATGAATAAAATATCCGTGAGAACAGATCGCGGCCTGTAATCCATAAAATTTGTAAATGCACAGAGAGTCGTGGAGTATTTCCTCACGTAATGACATAATTTCCTCAACTCTGATATTCAGGCGAAATTAAAGCAATGTTCTGGGTAATACTATAAGCCCGGTGAAGTAGCTAAGTAGAAGCTATAATATCTAACATATACAAGAATAGTTTTAAAGCTGTATTAATGGTTCATTAAAAATTCATTTTTGTATTGGTTTACGTAAGCATTGTTCATTTAGAAACTATATTTTATAATCATTGTTATTACATTTATATGTCTTTAAATAGAGACTACAGATGATTTTTTTTATGTCACCATCGGCAATGGAGCTGGTGGGTCGCCTAATGGTAAGCGCTACCACCGCCCATGAACATTTGGAGAGTCGAGGAAGATCGTTTGCAGACCAAACGCCTCTACAAATGGTGGATTGCCGACTTCGAATTCGAAAGGGATTGAGAAAGGATTGACGAGAGGAACAAAGGAAATGAATGGGAAGGGTAAGGAAAAGGACATGGGCCTCCAGCTCCCCCACTCACCGAACGTATTCACAGCAGTATGCTATTTCACGCCGGACTTCTGTGGCGATGTGGTACTTCCGCGGTGCGAGCTGGCCCAATTCCTGCCGAAGCATGCTCGACTACCACAAATAAAGTTTCTTGCCCGCTGTTTATTACAAACATACACACAACACAAATATTTCCCCTCTCTAATATTACTGTAGATACGTATTAACGCGCAGATAATATCAAACCAAAGGTTAGCACAGTGTGTAATACAGGGCTGAGCTAAATACGAGAGATGCGACGGTTTCGATGTAACCACTTAAATGTTAAGCTTAGCTGTTGAATATGGAGATTCGGATGTTTCCGCTAAATTGCTACATTCAGAGAGCTCGTGATAAGGTGTACCTACTGATAATATCGGAGTACTTAATTTACTTTTAATTAAAATGCATGGAGCGCTCTGCTATGTCCCGCTGAGATAGACAATTGGTTAAATGAAAGTTGAAATAATAGTTGCAGTTTGTAATATTACCTTATCGATGTGAAACTTCTTTAGAATCTAGAAATTAAACGCTTTTTAACGGATCTTAAACGCGATTTATTCATTATATTATTAACCCGACGTTATTCTTTAGAATCGTTGTGATTTCAAATCTGATGCAACGGAAAAAACGACAGGTGAGAGACACAAATACAAAAATGTGTAGAATGAAGCCGGAAAAGAATGAGACAGTAATATTCATACTATTTTATTTATTCTTTTGTCGATTCACTGAAGTTTGAAGTTTTGAAGTAATGTTCCTATATAATTACAACTGAGTGTTTTCTTTACTATTTTATTAAGTATTATTTTTATTATCTGAGTAGAATGAAAGGTACTGTCTGCTCCATGTGTCACAAGGGGCTGTTGAAAACCAGTGTTATATAAAAGCCCAGCTCTTGCATGACTTTAACTGAGTCAGTCCCTTTTGTCTGTAATTAACAAACCGCACAGTATACTGTTTTACTTTTTTTGTTAGTTTTATTTAAGTGTATTTAGTTTTTAGTGAAGATATTAGTTAGTTATTAGTTGTAAACTTATTTATTATTTTTTTTTTTTACTTAACCTTTTTATATAGGTGCGGTGTTGTTTTTTTTATAGACAATTTATTAATTCATTTATTTCTTTTCCTAAATAATTTTACAAATAAAACACGCTAACATAATGCATAAAACCATCCAGAGTAATGTATACATATCTAGATCGCACCGCCTTTAGGCACTACCAAATCTATCTCTAACATAGTGGCTACCTAACCCTTCTCAATTACCCATCGCATAGTAGTTTAATGTAACGTAATATCATCTATAATCTGCAGGAATTAAACATGATACCATTTAAACTATACATATATATAATTATAATTATAATAATCAATCGTTCTCGAAATGTAGTCAAAATGATGTAGGATGGTTGATTCGTGAATGCTAATGTGGGTATTAATTATAAAGGATTTAAATCGGGATTGATATTGTTAAATATGTCATTAATTAACATGCGATATTTAATGATAGAATTTTTTATCGAAGGAGATTCTTAATTCGACTGTTTTTGTCATTTTCGTACCCAATAAGTCCGTGGGGTCAATGAAATTGTGTTCATTTGGTTTGATTTTAGAATCCAGAGCGGTACCTCTTATTGTGGGAATCGAGCACGCTGCGGCAATTGGGCCAGCTCGCAACGGGAAGTACACCCCACGACGTGACCATTTCAAAGAAAATATTGATTATATTATAATAATTAATAAGGGGAGTAATAAAAACTTATTAATAAAATTGTGTATAAGACTTTTGTCTGGTACCAGCATGATCCAGCACTTAAGATGCCAGTAAGTATTATATACATAAATACATATCAGATTTTTCATTACACGAATGAAGAGGTCAAACAACCTCTAAACAGTAAAAGTTCTAAAGTCACTCAACATGTAAAAAACTTTCAAAACCACAATTTAAAACTAAGAAATTTTTACGCTGAAAACGTTAGAAAATTACCAATTCATGTAATAGCTCAGCATTATAAATTGCAGTGTAAATGAATGGACCAATTAAGAATGCAAATATTGTTGAAAGAAAATATTAATTTCAGATGGAACGCGGGTAGATATTAATTTATTCAGGAACTTAGTAAAATATGGCAGCTGGAATTTCGCTCTAAGTGGCTACAACGTGCGCTGATTACTGAAAATTTCAATTTTATAATGAATTCCACGAATTTTTTGCATAATGCAATAGTTCCCAATTAGTTCTGTTACTATGTTACATTTATATTGCTGTATCTAGTATACATTTTACACTGGAAATATTTTATTCTTTATAAGCAAAAGTAGACAAAACCATATTACGACAAATTAATATACTTGCGTAAAACTGAACTTAAAACGCTTTAATTGCTGACGGTACATGAGCACGCCCTAAAACCTAATTACATTGTAATTACAGACACACAAGTAACAATATTACATATTTACAATGTTATTAACGAGAAGTTAGATAAGTCAGACAATATGAACGAAACTCCACCGAATTCTATATGGCGTTTGTAACTTTCTCCCCATTTAAATTGAGCCATTCCAAGAAACCGTTCCGTTAATTCCAAATTATATAATAGATTCATTGCTCCCGAAACTTAGGAATTCCGAACCATCTCATTGAACAAGTCCCTGACAAAGATCTTCTACTTAATTACTTTGTAGCCTGAGCGATTTGTATTCCAAAGATGGCTGAAATAACTATTCTATTACGACTTTATTGGACACATTTTCTGGTAAACTAAAATGAATAGCTACAATATAGATAGAAAAACTATGGAATTGGATTCACTGGTATAATACGCCGTACATTTTCTTCACAAAACAGTCGTTATAATAATGGTTATGGGCAAACACAGCGACTTTTTAGGGCTTGTTAAGTAACTAATTTCGGCTTTGCAAAGCAACGTTTGGTCTATATATAGGATTTATATATTAACTTGAAATGTATTCAGCTTTTTGCTTTAATTTGTGAAATTGATTTGACTTAATTTATATATAAAATGATCGATCGATTTAGCAGGAAATTCCAATTCTAATTCTGGATATCTAAAGAAATTCATACGAACTCATAGCTAGCCATCAGACATACACATCGTCCGCAAATATATTGCTCTCTGCAATGCAGCAGTGCTACGGACAGTTGTGTCGCTCACCCAGCTTTGCAAGCATGCCCAAATCTTTATCATATAAGCTGGTACTGCGGGAGATATCATCAATATAACTATTTAGATATTCTCACAGTTGGGTCTAGAATTTTCTAGCATTTTGTTACGTTATTTTCCATCACGTTGCAGAAACACTTCTGGATGGTCTAGATAAAAAATAGATTTGTGTAAATATTGATATAAGATCAGTCAAACAAGGATTTTAATTTAACTGAAGTAAAATATTCGATAATTAATAAATAGCCAAGCGTTATTTTCGTATCTTAAAGCACGTTGCGCAATATCAAACAGATCAGTTCCTTAATCCATTGAGTTAGAATTCCTTTTGCCTTGCCGAAATCCCAATAGATTTGTATGTATATGATTAAGGTTTACGACTATCGGTAGAAGATAATATGTTATATACGATCTCTTTAAGAATTGATTCGGGACAAATAATTCTGCTCCGGCCTTGTGGATAAAAAGGAATTCTGAGCACGAAATAGTGGGTGAACTCAGAAATATATTTATACGATTAACTTTATTATTTGTAAGAAATATATGACTACATGAACTGCTACAAACAAAAGTTGCGTACCAATGTCTGTCCTTATGTATGCTTAGATCTTTAAAACTATGCAACGGATTTAGATGTGGATTTTTATAGATAAAGTGATTCAAGAGGAAGATTTAACGAGCAAACCCTGGTCGGGTGGCACGTCATGTTAAAATTCTTTCTGAATTACTATTTTTATAAATTAATATTTAAAGACATAATTACCTTTATTTTCCATCCTTAGATGGTAAAAGTAAATAGTCTATATTAATCGTACTAATTGCCAAGGGCTTTATCCCAATGTATTCAAAGATTATGCAGCCCTTGGCAAATTTATTTCGTCACCCGAATTTAAATAAGACAAAGATGGCATTATACTAAAACGTTGCTATAGGCAAGGGTCTAACAAATCGGTACTGAACAAACTAATAAAGTATTTATAAGACCTGTTCTCGCATAATAAAGATCGAGCTTTCGTTTTCCAATAAAAAAGTACATTTTTTTTAACTCACAGTCAGTAACCGAGTTGGTGTTTCGGCTGATGGTTAGCTACCACCGGCAATGATGGTTTGCTGAGTTAAGGATTCCGCAAATTAGAGATTAGAGATAAGGGAAATAATGGAATGGGCTTGGAAGAGTGTGAAAAAGAAAGCAGGACTCAGAAAACCTTAATAACAATATTAGTTTTTTTTATTTTTTGTAATTTTAGAGTATATATTTTCTAAATCAGTAGAGAGCTTTCAAGGTCAAATCCATTGCGATAAATAAAAACTTCTTACCGTTTACTATTCATACACGTAGATTATTATAGACATCTTCAGTTAGGTTTCGAGGCTTGGCCCGTTTGGGTAAGGTACCCTTAAAACCAGCATGATAAGATGAGTTAATCTGAACTCCGGTGTTTTACAGTCGCGTCACGTTTCACGCAGTTATTGAGGGTGAAGGTTATTTTTCATATATTTTTATCTCGTTCATGGATTTAGGGGGTAGTCATGTTGATCACCGTCTCTGTGGTAGAACCTTTTAGTGGTAATATATTATTATGGCAGTGAGTTATTCGCTTTTTATTTATTGGGGAGAGAAAATTTCTTATATGGTTTCTACATCAGTAAGGGAGCTTGTCTTATTCCTGTTAGAGTACCTATTTACTAGATGAAAACTTTTAATTTTTCATTGTATTCATCGACTGTATATTCAATCTTTATAGACTTTTTAATAAACGAAGAATTGAAGAAAAAGTATAATTAAAATAAATGTCAATTTTGGTTGCATCGAGCATGCAAAGGCGGCAAAAAAGCAATAGTTCACAAATTTTTCAAGTAAACTTAAAAGGAAAAATAAGTGTAACAACATTGAAAATAAAAATTTCAAAATAAATAAATACCAGCTTAACCATTACAAACACTATAATGACCATCCATCATACGATAACCAAAGAAAATTAAACTTGCATGGTAACATCAAATGCTGTTACCGAGCAATATTATTACAGTCATTAAATTAATTGCCATGATCGAATTATTCTAACCATATTACTAAGTGTATTAACCAAGAAATCTAGGCTGAGGGCACTTACAAGTAAATTGGGTTTGAGCGCAGTTGTATTCAAGTACCTACCTACGGCAATGATTTCATTTGCTATGCAATTTACGAGAATGGTCCATTGAACATCTATTCGGAATTTATCAAATTTATATTGTAGCTGGATAGTGCTGGAGAGTTGAGGTTTCGTCCCGTTCAAAGCATACCAGATGGGCAGGAGTAAAATATATTATCTCGATCAGACAGTTGTAACTTTCATCGATGATTTTTTCTATAGCAATAAAAACATAGTAAGTTTTTTGACCTTTTACCATTAAATGTTTCTTTCTAGATCTGAAAAATTGAATCAAAATGGTAGTAACCTTAGACCACACCTTTTCATACAAAGTGACATGTTTTTTAATTTATTTTTTGTCTTTTTTTTTTGTCTTTACTATCGTAAGTTTTTTGGCCTTTTACCATTAAATGTATTTTTCTTAAATCTGAAAAAATAAATGAGAATGGGATAGTAACCTTAAACCACACCTTACTACAGAGACCGTTTAGTTCTGTTAATGTATTGTTGAAACTCCAAAACGAATAACTCATCCTAGCCAAGACGAGTAATAGATTAGTTTTCACTCAACCAACCCTTAAAGGGTTCATGAAATATTACCTACACAGCAATTACTGGATGGGTGAATGGTTGACGTAACCCAACAGGTGATTATTGGTTGTGGGTTTCCTACACTCGACGAAAACAATCTCATGAAAATTATACTCGTAATCTCAAAAACATAGCCCTTAAGTTTCTGCCGTGAAATGTATTACCACTAGTATAAGATTACCCTTTTCTGAATAAATTTCTTCATTGCCAGCTAAATTTTTTCCTCACACTTTTCACCGCGCTTTAGGCACAGAAGTGCCATAAAATTCCTTATCCCGGACTCTGCCAGACATTGAATTTTATACCCTAATGTTTTAGATACTAGGCGGAAACTCGGGCGTCGAAAGATTTTTTGTTATTATGTAAATTTTGGGACGTGAAAACATCGGGACTTATTCTCGCTTACGAATTCATATTATTGTTTTCGGGGGTGTAAGAATGGCTTGTCATGAATCTTGTTTTTGTTTCATTTCGCGTAAAACGGGCTGGATAATTGTCTGGGCGTTGCGGCGGCGTTCAAACGTTTGCTGAAATTAAATGTGGTGACACAAGTGATGTGGAAATGACGTGTATTGTTGACGATACAAAAATGGCTTGCTATTTCTCTATTATTCACAATATTTTCCGGTGTGTTTATATTTCCATAACGCAATATTAGAATGTCAATTTCATATTATGGAATTTAA
>NC_052115.1:7772953-7777717 GCF_012273895.1 Zerene cesonia | reverse complement strand
TATTCACAATATTTTCCGGTGTGTTTATATTTCCATAACGCAATATTAGAATGTCAATTTCATATTATGGAATTTAAATGTATGAGTGTGTGTGTGAATGAATACGCTAAATAAGTTTTATCCTGTATAATTATGCAGTAGGTACAAAGAAGATAATTAAATGTTAACTTGAATTAACACAATTTAGTACTTTCTTGTTTGATATTACGCGAGTACCATTTAGAAATTAAAGACATTTTAACACGATTTCATTAGCTTTAGAACAAAGAGAAAATAATTCGTTTTTAATTGAAATACAATTTTTTTTTATCAAAAATTTATAAGGAGAATTATTTAATGTCACTATGTAAATAGCTTCGTTCAACTGCGATTAAAGTATAGTATATTTTCGTATAAGAATTGCTAACTGATATTATAAAAATGCTGATTTCAACTTTTTTGTATCATCAATCATATGGGCACATACTCGCGATAAATTCAGCTTGTATTTGGCTGTTTTTAATATGTTGTATATAATATTACGTACATCTCAAATAATCTGTAATTCGGTTAGGATGATAGAAACGCGACGATTAGAGTATTATATTATAGTAGTATTAGGTACTAGGTCAATATATAAAGCAGCGTATTTATTAAGACACGATCTAACAAGCTTTATAAGTTTTGAACACTTAAAAATCATACTCGTTTATGGATATGATACATCTTTAAATAAAAAAGGTGTGTGTGCGATTCGCACACGATGAAGTGAAACTTCAGTAAATCGATAAAAGAATGAGATGAATATGTATAAAATATAAAATAGTATGTATATTTCTGTCTCATTCTTTGCCGGCTTCATTCTACACATTTTTGTATTTGTGTCTCTTACCTGTCGTTTTTTTCCGTTGCTTCAGGTTTGAAATCACAACGATTCTAAAGAAGTTTCACTTAAAAACATCCAGAGTCATAGAAGCACTGGTGGTATTGCAGGTGGTTTCAGAAGTTTTTAAAGACATAATACAAGCATGTTCGGCATCAATATTAATAAACAATACAAAATATTTGTTTTTGTTAATCTCTGAAACGGCTAGACCGATTGCCACGCCTCATTTTCACCTGATGTGACATCTCAGAGGCTAGTTTTTATACCAATATATTCTGATATATATAATATATTCTGATTTTTATCGGGAAATTTAACAGAAGCATTTGTATTTAAAGGGAAACCTCATGCGGGTCTAACCGCGGGACGCAACTTATATAGTTTTATAATAAAGCGCACCTACTTCAGTCAGTCCACCGTCATATAAATTTAAAAAAGTAAGGGGAATTCAGTATTCATCATTTAACTAAGTGAATTGTGTTAATTACAAACATCTATATATCTTAAAGTTTAAAGTATATAGGTATCTTATAATACCATCAAAATATGTAACAAGTGATAGTATCAGTACAATAATCAATTATAATTGAAGCAATCAGACATAATTGGATAGGTTTAACATCACAGATTTATCGATATGCAATTTCAGATGTATGTAACTACTAGCTAAACCCCGCGGTTTCACCCGCGTAAGTCCGTATCCCGTAAGAATATCGGGATAAAGTTGCCTATATGTGATTCCAGTTGTCCAGCTGTCTATGTACCAAATTTCATTGCAATCGATTCAGTAGTTTTTGCGTGAAAGAGCAACAAACTCACACACATCCTTACAAACTTTCGCATTTATAATATTAGGATAGGATTGAACAAAAACACTGCGCATTCTCATCAGTATTTCTTAGTTCAGAGCAAAAACTAAGAAGTAACTTTTTAATCCTTACAAATGTTATAAACTAGCTTTTGCCCGCGGCTATGGACGTGTTAAATTCGGAGTAGTTTAATAGATGTTATTATACCTCTTCCTACACGCTACCTATTAAAAATAACTCCATCAAAATCGGTTTAAAAAGTTTTAAAGATTTAAGCATATATAGGAACAAAGGGACAGAAAAAGCGACTTTGTTTTATACTATGTAGTGATTTTATGCAAGTATTCAGCGCGCGACTTCGTTGGTTTTTTTTTAAATCGCATGCGCCATTAAAAAATAAAGTCGTAGATTTTCGATTTTGCTATGAATTATGCTTACATATAGGTTTATATGTATATTTTTATAATTTACTACTATTAATCTACTCCGAATTGAACGCGTGCTAAGCCGTGGGCAAAAGCTTGTAATCTTATAAATAATAACACAAAATTAATTAAAAACGGATAACGCAGACTTATAGAACCACAAACGTAAATAAAGTTCGCCATTTATACGGTCCCCAAAAGCTCAACAGAGACAAAAATAGACGGAATAAAACAATAAATTTTAATCAGAGTACAAATTGCTTCGGCAATTGAGATTTCTTTGTTTACCCGTCATTAGTCAGAGATCCCGGGACTGCGCCGTTCAATATTTTATAATTAAGTGCTTTTTAAATAGATGTTAGGTAAGCCCCTGGTTTAATTAGTTTATTAAATTGCTATATAATTGGAATATTATAATATCAGATCCAGACTGTATCCTATTTCCTACACTTCCCAGTCCTTTCCTCTATTCTCCATCTTTTCTTTATACCATAACGTTTAAAGTAGGCAATCCATTTACAGAAACGAAGAGCGAAATGTTAATAGGCGGTGGTAGTTATCATCGGTGGACCTACCAGCTCTTTGGCTAACTATTACATAAAAAATATATATCTAAAAGCGTTTATTTGTGTAATCATCGCTTCTATAGACGATTTACTGTAGTATGTCTAGACAGTGTTTTTAGTTGTAATCTCTCTAATATTGTTACAGTTAAAAGTAAATTAGTTTGGGAGCCAAAAATCGCTGGACCGCACCGAAGTTTGAATTCTTACAATGTCCCCTGAGATTCTCACACTGATATAAAAGTGAGTTGGACATTCTTGATGTCCAAGAAGATTTAAAGGATAAAGAGAATTGTTTCTTATATCTTAGCGGGCAACCAAACTGTCACGGAAAGAGACTATCATCGTCCATAAACAGAGTATGATGATAATATTAACAGAGGTAAGACCTGCAAACGTAATACCATCTTTTAGTGGGAAAGGGATATGGAAAGGATTGATTATAGGAATATGGGAATAGATCGAAAGGGTGACAAATATGTTATGGTGATACTTTGATAGTTCCAATGAGAGTCATCGGTTCCATCCGCTACTCATCTTTTTCCATTATAAATGGCTTAAATCCAACTCGATATAGTTACGAATGGATCTTGATTGTTAACTAGTGATCAATGCAACTTTGTACTCTCAAAATTAATTTCCAATTTTGAAACATTATTCATTTATGCTCTGCGCATAATGATGGACGCATGGTATTGTGTAGAATAGCCTATATCTTGGATAGTATTAGTAATAGTTCTATTATCGGGTACTCATCCAACTTAAAAATAACTTTTAAAATTCGAACCTTTAACATTTGAAATCAGCCCGTTCGAAGGTACAATGAAACGAACAACATCTCCAGCTTTTTAATATTAATATAGATATAGTTACTTCACGCACATGAAATGAAATCTCGTAAATTATGGAAACCTCAGAATATTAAAGCGAACCGTTGTGAAATATGAATAACCGTCCCATAGGGACATTGTACCCGCAGTAACACCCAAACTAATCCACTTAGGTCAAAAACGAAAGAAAAATCTAGAACGTCTGCGATCTAAACGCTCGTCATTTACTTCGACGGACCATAAAATTATGGTTCAAATGATATAGGACTTTATTCGCTTATGTTAAAGTTCGTATTGCGTTGCTGTTAATACAACGCTTTGATATCGAGACTGTTGGTGAGACGTTCAGAATGAAATTATTATACCTACTTTGTTAAAAACTGACAAAACGTATATTTAAGGCAAATATCAAGGAATTTCGTAAAGTTTATCATTATTATTTGAATTTTTATATTACTATTTTTTTATATTTGGGAAATAGCAATAAAGCGAAATCCCGTGTCCCCTGGATCTACTGGGTTATGGGGCAGATGATATACATTAGATTCACTGATCGATTATCCTGTGTCCTGCCAGACCGAGACAAAAATTATGCGTCCGGGATCAAGGAGTACTAATAGCATTTGCGAAGTAAAATTCGAAATATCATAAACCTTAATGTCCTTTATTTTAGTACTCATTTACAAAACCCATAAAAAAAATCTCTTATTCGTACAAAGGTTTAGAAGCAAGTTCATTTGTGTTTTAACCTTAAACGTTATGTATCTTATTTACGTTTAAAATTTTTAAATTTCGTTTAAAAATGAATTTGACATAAAATATTAAGCACAACATTTACCCTGACACACGCATGTATTTTTAAAAGCTGTCCAACGGAGGTATAAAAATATTTTTATTAAATTTAATTAAAAATACTTTGTATATCACTTACCGTTCTCATAACGATGGCTTTGATCTGATGATCCTGAAAAAAAGAGGTTTGTTAAATTTATGGTCTTTTAATTTACAATCGAATAATGAAATAGTGACAACGACGTGGTGTGACAGTCTCAAATATAAAGAATAAAATATTGAATAACATATTTTTATTGGATTTACCTACATTTAAAAAAAAGGGCAAAGGCAGACTTAAAAACTATAAAAGAAAAATAATAAGAATTAAAAACCTTAAAAAAATCTTTGTATGTATATACGGAGAGGGTAGTCAACGTTGCTCGGTATTTTTTTTTTTTTTTTATAAATTGTGTTTTTTGGAAATTATATTTAAGTATT
>NC_052115.1:7731110-7772772 GCF_012273895.1 Zerene cesonia | reverse complement strand
TTTCATGAAAATCTTTATAGCCGATTCCGAGATATATATATATACAAGAATTGCTCGTTTAAAGGTATAAGATATATTGGTTCTATACTTCTTTTGGTTAAAATATCATTTTATCTAAGCTTATCTGGTATCGAACCCCTGAATATTCGCTTTTCGCTAAACCACTGAGTCACCACAACTCCATGATTATGCGCTTCCCGATATTAAGCGGAAAGGGATAGGAAAAGGATTGGACTGGATATATTTCGGCTTCCCCACACACCGCATGAAATACCATAGCATGTTACTATTTTACGGCGGTTTTCTATGGGGATGTGGTACCTCCCTGAGAGCTGGCCCAATTCGTGCCGAAACGTGCTCCACTCCTACATGTACAAATATACAGTATTATTGTCTATGTATTAGTACAGACAAGTATGAAAGTATAGATAATATAAACGGGATACATAACTAAGTAAATTGTGGGTACATATCACATACTGATCGTCTCTCGCATCTCATCAAGATAATCGATTCAAGAGCACTGGAGCAGAGCCTACGAGCAATCTGATAGTAATTACCTTAGATTATGCCTAGTCGTAAAGCTGTGCCCTAAAAATTAATGGATGTATGTGATCTGTTAGCTTTAGGTACTAAATACCATGGAATCTTCTTTATTCTGGAATATTATGGTCCTTTGAGCTGGAAAAATATTTAAAAATATTGCTTGGAGTCTGTAGTTAGGGGTTAGTTTTGATTCCTGTTTAGGCATCAGTTTTTAGGGTTCCACTTTAAAAATCAGCTAGTAGCCATTTTAAATGACTGTTCTATTTTTATTTGTTTTTGTTGTATAGTTATTTATATAGTCATTATGTATAGTTATTGTTTAGTTATTATTATTAGTATATAATTAGTATATGTTGAAAAACTGTTAAAATACCAAATATTTTCCTAATCAACTTTTAAATATTTTCTTATTTCATTGACCGCCTCCTTGGTACAGTGGTTAACGTGTGTGCGTAGAACCGGGGGTCCTTGATTCGATTAACGGTGGCGACGCTTAAAGAAATATCTCGGTTTAGCAAGACACTACAGGCCAATCACCTACTTGTCCATAAAAAAATCGATCAGTGAAACAGATGAATACCATTTGCCCCATACCCCAATAACGGACACGGGACTTCACTTATTTTATACAAAAACAACAGTACTTAAACCCATTAGAGATTCCATTTACAAACAAAGACTCCCTTAAAATCCGTCAATAAGGAATTTAAAAATGAAAACGTTTGTAAATTTAAATTTCGACCTCTTTACAAAGCAGGTGCATACTCCGTGCTCTGGTTGTAGGATTTGCATACAGTCTATAAAAACAAGGATGTAGTGAAATCTGAAGCGACATTTGTTTTTCGCAGTACCGCTGTTGTAACAGATGGCTTACCGTTGTTGTATTTTTGCAAGCATTTTGTTTTAACGCGATTGTATAAACTCAGAGATCTGTTCTTTTTAGGTGATTGTTTTTTTGAACTGTACTAATTAAGTGATGCTTTTTTTATGTTTATAAAATTAAGTACAGTTCAGCAAAGTGGGTAAAAGGTACTAAAATGTATTGATGACTATCATTTTCATCGAAGATGATTATAATATCAATATGGGATTTACCCATAGCCTTGAAAAGTCAAATCTGAGCGGACAAACATGTTTCGCTTATTACATAATTATTAGTTCGCATGAGGTTTCTTGTGAATAAAACATTTTTTTTTCTAATTTACGCCTTAAGTGTTAAAGTATTCTCTAATTATTTTAAATTTGGTAGTCGAGCACGCTTCAACACGAATCGGGTCAGCATCACGGAGGAAGGTACCACACGCATCGGCGTGAAATAATAGAATGCGAATTGTGATTGCTCCATCTTTCGCTTGCGTGGAGGTTTTTGGCCCGTATCCCTTTCCTTAGCATTTGCATTCCATTCCCCTCAACAATCCTCCCCTAATCATCTATTTTTTTTAAGCGGGAATAACTCTACAAATGTTCATGGCAGTGACTGTCGCTTACGGTCACACAGTTGCCCGCTATGACATCAAAAAACTAAGCGGCCTTTCAATTGTCAGAGCTGGTCCAAATTTAATTGACGCCACATGGGAGGCGCCGGCTTTCCAATAAAAAAATAATACAATTTATGAGTAGAATATTATAAGACTAACTGCGCCCCGCGGTTATACACGCGTAAGTCTGTATCCCGTAGGAATATCGGGATAAAGAGTTGCCTATGTGTTATTCCAGTTGTTCAGCTATCTACGAACTAAATTTCATTGCAATCGGTTGAGCAGTTTTTGCGTGAAAGAGTAAAAAACACATCCTCACAAACTTTCGCATTTATAATATTAGTAGGATAGGTTAACAAGCACAATACAATACAGACTCATTGATAACATCTTCCATATTTTGAAGTTGAAAATAGAAAACACAAGACAAGCACAAGACAAGGAGGAGCCGGAGGCCCATATCCTTTTCCATCCCCTTCCCAGTCCTTTCCTTTATTCCTTTATCCTAATCCTTTCTTAATCCCTTCCCAATTTAAAGTCGGCAATGCATTTGCAGAGGCGTAAGGTCTGCAATCGATCTTACGCCTCTACAAATGTCCATGGGCGGTGGTAGCGTTTACCATCAGGCGTCCCACCAGCTCCATTGCCGACTGTGACATAAAAAAAAAAAAAAAAGCGCGGTTCAGTTCGTAGACGCTTCTAGAACCTCGTATCCACGTGGCGCCCGTATAAATGATTATAGTGATTATAGGCGACTTTATCTTAATGCTGAGGCCGTGAATTTTCGGTTTCCTTTCTGTTTATTTCATTCCGTTTACTCCCTTTCATACACGACTACGAGCGATATAAATTGTTCGGAACAATAGTGGATGTTTATCGTGGTCTTGTGTGTTGTGTGTTCTTTGTTAAGACAGCGTTGCGTTGTGTGTGCTTTTTCGTTTATTATCTTCGGGTAACTGTCGCGCTACGGAGCCCGCACTGAAAACTGTATTAAATAGCTGCATGAATAAATATTAAAAACTGTTTTCGTTTCGCCTGTAGATTGTATGACTAGATTGACTAGATTAGACGGAATGTAAATGTGGTCACTAGGAAGGCTTTCTAATAGAAGAATCACTAAAATTGGTTCACGCAATACAAAATTCTTATGTAACACAGCGAAAGCTATATTGGGATCCTGGGGTTCATGCTTTATGAAATATATAATTTGTTCAATAAATTATTTCTTTTTTTTTTATGTAACAACGGCAAAAAATACAGTCAAATCGATAACCTCATTTTTTAAACTCAGTTGAAAAATACAATAGTCTATGAAACTACTCTACATGTATGATATCAATAGAATTTCCAAAATTATCTCAATCCTACTAATATTATAAATGCGAAAGTTTGTAAGGATGTGTATGTGTTTGTTGCTCTTTCACGCAAAAACTACTGAACCGATTGCAATGAAATTTGGTACGTATAGGAAACTTTTTATCCCGATATTCCGACGGGATTCGGACTTACGCGAATGAAACCGCGGGGCGCAGCTAGTAGTTAAATAAATTTGAATGCACATAAATTAAATTGGTTTTCTTACTTGTTCTTCGTTGACTAAAAACAAATTTATTCCAGTAAATTTCTGATAATCTATAAATGTTCTAAAACATAATATGACCCATCCATAAGCTATATAAAATAACAATTAATAAGGTCAAATCCATCATTAACCATGTATGTTTAAACCAAGAATGTATGTTTAAACACATTGTGCGTTAACAAACTCAGTGAAAATAATTAACGCACGTTTTAAATTTATTTAATCGACGCGAAATTTCAAGCGTACAAGAATGAATTAAATTAACGGATACCATACTGGACAAAAGTATTAAAAAGTTATAATGAAATAAGAGAATGGACAAACAGCTGGTTATAAAACTTTCCTTTCGTTTTAAATTTCTGAACATTTTATACGACTTCTGGTGGGAGCAGAGTTAGCGTTCGTAATTACTTCATTCGCGCATTGCTAGTATTTGTTTACCCTTTATAACATGTTAGTTCTAAAATTGTATTTGGTATCATATTAATCATATTTCACTATAATATTATAAATTTGCACCCCAAGCTTCGGTAAGATTAAAACATATAACATAAAAATAATATTCCCCCACAGAAACAAGCACTGAATAATAAAATTAAATCAAAATACGCAATTTTTCACGTCAGCGTAGATAATACAAAAGTATTCACTCAGAAGTGAATCCCGTATGAATATTTTATCGTTAAAAGGAATGGAGGGTGTTTTAAGGCGCCCTTCCTGTTGGTCCCGATTCGTCGAAATTGTGGGTCCTTGATGGACAAATCCCTATATTCGAGATTCAAATATTTCCAAGATATTTTTATATTTGTTAACCGTTGCCTTTTATGATGGTAAATCGGTTGAGGTGAAACTCGTATACTTGTGAATAAATACCGTTTGCTGGGAAAATAAGGTTGAAATAAGGTTATTGGAGATAATGTTGATATGGTAATTTTAAAACGGTTTTGATACGATTTTAATACTAAATCTATATAGATTAAATAAATACATAGGAGAAATTTGTGTGGCATAGTGTTTAAGCTTTTCGAATTCAGTTTTTTTTTATTCTTTATGTTATAATGGGCAACCGAGCATGGGCTTTTCCTGATACCAAACGATCACCATCACCCACGAATAGAGTTTTGTGGGAGTAAAGATACTTTCCCCGGTACGAGCGGCTCCAATTTGTAATGAATCCCGCTCGACTCCCAATTGATTTGTGTTGATTGAATGTATGAAATTGAACATCCGCTATATTATGGATTACTCGATAACGTAAAGTACCACCAGTCGTACCAAAAATCCCATCTAGACCTTAATTCGGCTAATTTATTTTCAATGTTTTTGTTAAGGTACAAGAAAGATTCGTATGAAGAGTTAAACGTAATATAGGTGTAGATGAAGGACTACTTGTATAAATAAAATTGGTGAAGAATTTTATTGTGGGAGTCGAGCACGCTTCGGCACGAATTGGGCCAGCTCGCACCAGGGAAGTACCACACCCTCACAAAAAACCGGCATAAAATAGTGGCATGCCACTGTGTTTCGTACGGTGAATGGGGGAGCCGGAGGCCCATTTCCTTTTCCTCACCCGTCCCAGTCCATTCTTTCTTTCCAATCGTTAATCCTTTCCTTTTCCTTTACCCCTTAAAAGCGGGCAACTAGCGAGGCACTACCTCTGCGAATGTTCATGGGCGGTGGTGATCGTTTACCATCAGGCGAACCACCAGACCAGTTGCCTGACGACATAAAAAAAAGAATGCGTTTATAAATGAGACCAATAAAAATGCAATACACTGTTGCGCAAAATTAAGCGAACCCTTCTCGCAAGTATGAAATTGCTTAGGCTATGGTCATATCTATACTGACTGACTGACAGCGGATGCAATAGCGGAGGCATCGCAGCCATAGAAGTGACGTTTTAATTAATTAAGCCTTGTAATACTTGTTCGTAACATTAATAACGGTCGTTCCACTTATTTGAGTTCATTCTTTTATACAAGTAAAACATTGCGTGATGTTTTAATACAAATTTGTAGTAGAAGCTTTCCGCCCACGGCCTCGCCCGCGAAGTCAAATAAACAATCAGTCCGGGGTAATCCCCGTATAGGTCCCCTTTTGGTTAGATTTCCGGGATAAAAACTATCCTAAATATCGGACCTCAAACTATAGCTCCAAAAAATTCATCTAAATCAGCTACGGGGTTTAGGCATTAAGAAAAAACAGACCGATAGACAGAGTCACTTTCGTCTATGATATTAATTAGGGTAGGGTTGAAGTAGTGTTTCTGTCGTAATCAACCATTTCAGAATTGGAAATTGTAAGATTTGATATTTCAAAGGAAGACATTTATAACTTTATAAATAGGTCAACTATTTCAATATCAGTAACGATCCCTTACAGATCTTCATTTATCAATTTCAATTTGAAATCTGTCAATTGATTTAGGCTATTCCGTTAATCTTAATAGTGACGATGGTACAATTGCATGTAATAAACTAATGAGAATATAACGCTAAAACATTGAAACAAGACTTCTGTACAATTTTTATTTCTACCCAATTAGATGCAAAATAGTCTCACGAGACATACCTTTCAGGATTTGGGAAAACAGTGTTTTCGCTTACAAAAGTTCACCAGGAAATTGTCGGCACTTTTCGTTCGATAAAAAACGAACTCCCGGCTACCGTGAACGCTGTCATAAACGCGGTTCACGAATGAAAAATAGCATAATCAGTCAGTCTGCGTCTGTATGTGGACCAAGATACCTTTATTGCCTGATATTTTTCAAAGTAAAGCATATTCTCTTTCCACTTGATTTATAAACGTCTAGGTTATCACATTGCAGGTATAACCGTTGTCAAAGAATAGTAAAATATAAGTAAAGTTGTTTGATGCATTATTGGCAATACTATAAAGATATGTGTGATTAAGCTTGTACCAAGAATTAATAATATCCTTAAATGAAAGACTATCATCAATTTTATGCAGAAGTATATTACATTTCAAAATATGAAAAAAAATTAACTTCATCTACGATATCTATCGCAGTCTTCACACAAGTCTGCTATCACTTCTCTGTTTTCCACATCAAAATTGATTCATTGTTATTTAAAAATGGATGTCGAAGAAGTGCTAATTGCTTTTCTTTTAAGCAAAATAAATACGACCTGTTTTTCATAATTACAAAATACCTGTCAAAAATCTTAGCACCAACTAAGTATTACGCAGGATGCAAATGGTCGTTATCCTCTTTCATTTATGTCATTAGAATAGATATACATAGTATGTCTTTACTTGAACTATTAAATATTCGAAATTATATATTGAACCGACCAAATGAAAAACATATATTTCGTATTGAGTGCTAGTGCCTCCCATGTACTCTAGTATGTATGTAAGCCTTTTCTCTAGAATTTTAATTATAATATGCCACCTAATTTGCTCCACAATGATATTACATAATGAAAATTCCAGTTCGCGTGATGACGTAAGCATCTACGCCGAAGACAATAGCATTCACAACAAAGGAATTATACGACGCTGATTGCGACCAATGATATGGGCTTTATATTTAGGTCAATATTAATTTCCTTGCTAATTAGTTCTATATAATATGTTGTAATAAAAATAATGAGAAGAATATCTAACTAATTGGACTGAACAAATCTCGATGTTAGACACGAATTATGTCTGGATGAATTATATTTATATCGTCTTATGGTAGATACTTTTATTTAGAAAACACTCAATCTTCACACTCAAAACACAAAATCAAGTTACAACCAAACTACCGATCCAATTTGGTTGCTAATCCTGTAATACGAATATAATGTATGCAAATTGTAACGTCAGTTGAAATAACATTTCTTTAGGGATTTAATAAATAAGATTTTAATACTCCGATAAAACTAAGAAAGAAAAGAGTTTCCACAAAATTATACAAACAAGCCAAATTTCTCAGTGACTATAAGACATTCCGTTATAATTATTTAGTATAATTTGGATCCTTGATTTAAAGAAATCAGCTCTTTTCCTATAATATTAAAATTTCACCACATGCAATAGGGGCTGTCTATGCGGAAAACACGGACACGTAAGGGGAAGATAACATGTAAGAAATAAATCACAGAATTCCTTACGTATATGGAATAAAACATTCGAGAAAGTTCTGTCACGGTTATAGTAATGGTTTCGATATTTTTCGATAACACATCATAGAAAAAAACAAACGGATATATTTTTATAGTCGGCTCATAGAGATCTAATTTATAACGAGGTAGAAAATTGGAACTTTATAGAAAAATCGAATGGTAGATCCGCATAATTAGAGGAAAAATGTGTCAATAACCAAGTTTCGTTAAATTTCAATAACTAAATAAGCCAGCATATAACTGGCATTGATACATTACTGTTTATACAATGAAACGTATCTTATTTAATTTTTGGTTCCAGAGAATAGGCCAATGATTTTACGCCCAATAACTTTATATATTATTGATTACCTTCAACAGAGAGCTATAACAACCCAATTCTATCGATTTCTTAGGATAACATTAGACGAGAAACTACAGTGGAGCCCATGTCAACAAGACTTCTGCTAAGCTCCGTTCAGCTGAATAAGCAAACGAGAAAAAAGACATCTCACCGATGTAGATACAGCTAGACCACTTTAATTAAGCTACTTTCATATTATCCATGGAATTCTCCTGGGCAAAGGATGTTTCACAAAAATTAACAAATTAATTGAAGATTTGTCCATGAATTACTGTCACTTTAGAACCACAGACTGTTCTGGCATCGATATTACCGTACCTTTTATATGTACAGCAACTACAGAATTTCTTATAGGTTCTCCTCTTTAAAACCATTCACCGGTGGTAAATAATTGTATTTTACTGGATTTCGACAATTCCAAAACACAAATAACATAATTTGAATAAAGAAATGATTGAGTTTAAAGAAAAACTACATTGAATTTGGAATTTACTCCACGCGAGCAAGCGAGTGAAGATTTTGAAATAGTCTAATCTCTACAAGATTTCCTATTTCTAGAATACCTAAATAATAAACATTGCATTAATGTGAAAAAATATACCAGGCAAAGTAATGACCGTAATAAAAATTTCTCTAGTATGTTCTAAGTTTACGGTCAAAGTTTTGAGCCTATTCTTTATTTGCCTTTCATCTCTTTTATTTTCAAGACTCATTTTGAGAAATGTGACTTTAATCAAATTAACAACACCTCTTAAATCTAGTTTTATTTGCTAGTGGAATAAATTTTATTCGTGTTACAATAATTTCTTGACACGAATTAATTATTCAAACGTAAAAACGAGCGAGGCTACGCCTGCCGAATATTACATTGAATAGAATTTTATACGCGATATTTCTATGATGTTATAATTAATCCGTTGGTTGCCGTGGTAACCAGATTATCGTCTGGTTTCGGGAATTATGGGAATTAGGATATAATCAAACATTTGAGCTTTATATTGATACTCAGAATTGCTGCTCGAATTTTTATTCACTTCACTTGATTTTTCATAACATTAAAATGATTGCTTTCTTTCAACAACTCAACGCGATGATATTAATAGGTTAAGATGTTTTGGGATTATGAAGCCTTTATGAAAATTACCTTCAATATACAATTCATTTAATAGTACATTAAGATAGCAGCAGTATATAAATAATATATTTGTCTGTGTGGATAATATCACCACTGCTTAAAACAGTGAAGGAAAACATCGTGAGGAAACCGGCATGTCCAAGAATCAAAAGTGCGACGACATGTGCCATCTGCCGACTCGCACTTGGCCAGCGTGGTGGCCTGAACCCTCATAGGAGGCCTGTGTCCCAGCAGTGGGAACATATATGGGCTGATGACAAGTACATGACTAGACATATAATATATTCATATTTTCTGTTATGGACAAATTGGAAATAAACTTATCTTAACACCACCTTTTCTTCTGAATTCAAAAATAAAGAGGCAATAATATACATTTCGTTCGATATAAATCAAATGCTGAATTTAGTGTTTTAATACTGAATGATATGAAATATATCGTAAAACCTGATCAAAGCTTCAAAGCGTCATCCATTTCCTGCTAAGTATAGTTCACAAAGCATTCCATTTGCAGTTTCCCGAACAAAGCCATCAATCTATTTCGTTGTTATTTTTCTTAACGCGTGTGCACACAGTCGTTTGAGGGCGTCAATCAAACTTGTTGAAGTTGTTCGGTGAATTCTCGTTATATCCAAGTTTGGAATTATCAAACTTTTTCAGAATTCGGTTATTTATATAGAAAAAAAATCGGGCAACTGAGCTGGTGGAATGCCTGATGGTGAGCGAGGGTCAGCTGTTAGAGTTCATTCCTATATATATTATAATAATTCCGAATTTAATCATGTTTGTTTTTTTTTTATGGCAGAACAAGCATAGGAGCAGGTGGGCTACATGATGTTCAGTTATCACCTCCGCCCATAAACACTTGTAACACTAGAGGTGTTACAGGTCCTTTACCGTCCTTTAAGTGAAGTCCCCAATGTCCCCCCATGTAATTGTTCGGATACAATTACGACATATACAGTTCATTCCATTAAAACAACTTGTAATGCAATAAAATTAATCTACTCTTATATTTTTTTGCTCCTAATATATCTTGATAGATTTAGTTCCAGATCGTATTACATCCCTAAGAACCGGTCATAAACACCATTTTCATTCAGTGTACAGAATACCATGTTAACCGCTCCTCCATTTACGACTAGGGTCATTAACGTGGCGCATAAAGGGCACACAATAGACAAAAGTCTGAGCGACGCCATTACAAGTTCCGCGCGACAAAATGGCCGACAGAATAGCTCATCAAAGAGACCGCAGTTTCCGATGCGAGTATATTAAAATTCAACATAATACACAGCTTTTGTTCCACTGCACGAGTAATTAGTGTTTTTAATGTTTACGAGTTTGGGCGATGACATTTTTACGATCGGTTGATTTGTGTGCAATGGTATGCAAAACTTGGACAGTGATTCAGAATGTTAGGGTATGTCGGCTGTTTGACTATTTCTTTTAATCGAGTTATTGTAACTAGTAATTTAAGTTGAGTTGTAAGTAATTAAAGTAATTTAATTTAAGTTGAGTTATTGATGTTAAAACTTAACCGCCTCCGTGGCACAGTGGTTAACGCGTGAGCGTAGAACCGAAGGATCCTGGGTTCAAATGCCGGTGGGGACAACAAAAAATGCTCGGTCTGGCAGTACACTTGTCTATAAAGAAAATCGATCAGTGAAACAGATGACTATGAAATAAACTCATAGATCTAGGATCCAAGATAAATGATGGTGTTATATACCCTATTTCCTAGCATAACACAAAATCTGTACATATGAAATAAATTTCGATATTAGTTTAAACATTAGTTTTCAGAATTTTATAATACGTTTGATTTAGAAATAGATGTCTTGTGTATTATTACCATTGTCATTGTAATTTTTATCATTGTCAATGTATCATTAATTTTAAATCAATTTAGTTGACTAAGTTCGAAGAAATCTGCCAACCCGCATTTGGCCAGCGTGATGGATTATGGCCTGAATCCTCATTGGAGGCCTGTGACCCAGCAATGGGAACATGTATGAGCTGATGATGATGATGATCTTAACGAATTTGAATTGAATTTAAATCTCAATGAAAACAGATGACGCAAATCCAACCCAAATATAGGAAACGCGATACAAGTCCAAACTCTTTTATATTGCATCGCGAAGGCGCAAAAAAAATAACTCGCAATAAACCCCTTCTGTATCACGCTACACGCGCTATGTACTAAAAATTTTATGCAAATTCACCTTTATAATAAATTCAAAATGAAATGTCACGGTTCGCGCTCCAGTTTTGCAAATTTTGGCGTCCTTTGACTGTGCTTTTTTCTTTATGCTCTTACACTTCCCATAAAAGATGACTTTGTACTCGTGTTTGTATATTTTTATGTATTTCTCCTCTTTACTCACACAGTTTCGTTTTGTGAGAATTTGTTAACGGAATATTATTATATATTAAATTCACTTTCCGTCAGTCATATAACACAATAGTAAAAACTGTGTCTGTACATTAAATATGTTAAATATATACCCCAAAAGTCTGGGCAACATATAGTTTATAATTTTCTTGAAACCCTCTAGTTATTCACGTTCACGTCCACGCGAACGAAGCCGCGCGACCCAGTTAGTATAAAATAATAAATAATGACAGAGGTTATGTTATACAAAGCTTCTTTAAGTAGGCGCTATAAAATTAAGCAGTGAATACTCAAACTCAAACGGTTGAATAACGTAACCGAAGTCGAGTGTTCACGCTACAATGCAATCAGAACAATTTAACTTCGCCAATAGCCCAAATACAGTGCAGCAATCGATTCAAAAGTCAATCAAAAAAGCACTTACAACTTCGGCCCAATTAAATTTTAACGACTCATTCCTAAACCTAAACTAGGCTGAACGTAATAAAGCCTTTCTGATACAATGTTGAACTTACATCACATGCACGCGATGGTTAACGTCTACGTAATTATAATTTTAAATGTAGCAGTTTACTTTACAGCCTGAATTCAGCTGTCAAGGTGTTTTATGTCTACATTAGGCGGCGCCGTGAATTTCTTGCCCGAAATTTATCTTTATGTGGTTTCAGAGGGTTTTATATCCTGCTGTGTTTTAGTTACCGAATGGAGTAGACCCACGTGTAACTTCTTTTGTTCCATTACTGTTGGAAAGTGTATTCTGCAGTTCAGTTTTTACGGTACTAATTGTAGTGCTTTCGAAATGCCGAGTTAACTGGTTAAATGTTTGAGATTGAAGAGACATATTTGCTCGTTGAAAAGGTATAAGCTTTGTTAACATGCCCTGGAGTATTCCTTTTACTCGACGGAAATGTTATGCTCAGACCGAATTTGATCATTGAGCGAAAACTGTGCTTACAAAGCGCCGTGGTCACAGAAAAAGAAACAGTTTTAGGTATTAGAACAAGATAAAATAAATCTCAGTGTATCAAAATTATCCACAGTAATAATATAAAGGTGAAGAGTTTATTTGATCGCGCTAATCTCATTAACTCTTTTACCTATTCCAAAATTCTTTACACACTTTGATGTGTTTGTAAACCACGAGAGCTATATGTTATTTATGTACCACAGACGAAGCCGGGGCGGCCCACTAGTAGGTACCAACATAAAAAAGTCTTGCACAAATATCGGATACACAGTAAATTGATAAAAAAAAAGTTTAATACTATTTTGTTGATATATTTTATAATACGTTATGTTCCCCGTGTCTAAATTGAGACCTAGAAAACCTAACTCCTAAGAGATACCTAATAAGCAAACTCCACCCCCGAGTCATAAAGAATTCGATTTGCAATAACGGTAATCCCTGTATATTCCAGCTCGTAATTCCATCTTGAACAAGTCTAGACTGATTTTATTAAACCTAAATAACGTATTACACGAACCCTTGTAATGTTAGATTTTCCCAGAGAGCATGTCCGTTTAATTAGATGATATCGTCAGATAATCTAGATTCTAGACATCTATAGTCTAGGTAGCATGCAACGGGATAGATTGTTCACTTTGAAAAGGAAAAGGAAGGTTTTTATAATTTTCATAATCTTCCCAAACACTTCATCATCATCATCATCATCATCATCAGCCCTTATATGTTCCCACTGCTGGGACACAGGCCTCCTATGAGGGTTCAGGCCATAATCCACCACGCTGGCCAAGTGCGGGTTGGCAGATGTCAAATGTCGTCGAACTTTTGATTCTCGGACATGCCGGTTTCCTCACGATGTTTTCCTTCACCGTTTTAAGCAGTGGTAATGTTATCTACACGCGCAGATAAATTGAAAAATCAATTTATTTCCTGCACGCTCGCCCGGTCTCGAACCCCGACTTATCGATTTTGAAGTCCGAGGTTCTCGCCACTGAGCCACCACTGCTTTTAACCCAAACACTTAGCACTGTATTTTGCTAATTTGCTAATAAAGCAATTTTAATAAAACTGCACTCTTAGAGTTTTTGAAGCTAAGCTAACATCATTATCTTTTACTTCGTATATAAGCATTTTTGAATCGTCATATTACACAATTATAACAGTTTCTACAGAGAAGAGTCGGCAAGAAACTCTGTAGTTGCTCCTATATAACTTTTATAATAATATATAAGACATTAGTCTTCAAAAGATAACCTCAAAAGGTTTCTGAATAACATAATCAATTTACCTTAAACACATAAATACTTGAACAATATAACAGTCTCCAGTTAGTCCTAATCTACGAAACTATATCCTGCGTTTGACAAAGATTAATAGTATAAGAAGTAGCCCAAATCCCTTACCTTATGTTTAATGTATCGTATTAGTTAACACTCGAAATATTTTACGACATGAACGGAAGACAGGACATGTTAATTTACTAGAAACATATATAATAATCGATGGATATTTGAGGTTTTTGAGATTGAGATTTTTGATCGGCAGGAACTGTCTTAAATTGACAACATTTGAGATATAAATAATGTTCAATCAGATCACCCTCTTCAGAGCAATAATGCTACACATAAACATTAATATATTTCGTTCAAAATATAATCAATTTCGAAAAAACGTTAGAATTAATAATGAAAACAATCGCTGCCATATGTCGCGATTTATCAATTAGCAAATGTAGGTACGAACACATTGGATATATCGTGTTATTGGACGTGGGGACCCCTGTCAAACGTGTCAGAAAAATGTACGACTGATGTAGAATTCATTTGTTTAGACTGTATGCATTGTGTTGTGTTTTGTTTACCGACCATTGTACGTGGGCGTAGAATCGTAAGACCGTTAAGGGTTTTAATTTAATTTGTATTAAAATAACCAGCTGTTGCTATGTAATTAAATTCTTAAATAGCTTTCAGCTTTATAGTAGTTGGTATTAGATCTTCGGTAATTTTAATACGATTAGTCTTTAGTATTGAATTTGAAATTTAGAATTGACTAAAACTTACTATTTACCAAACAAAAATAACAAAAGAAAAAGCAAAGAAAACTCAAGGTGTTATCAACTTATTCGAAAGAGAAAATTCTATAATTAGCCCCTATAACCGTTCAGACTTTAATTTTAGAATGTAAACCAAAGCGTCTTCAAAACTCCAAGTCAGCTAAATCTTCTATTGTCAACAAAACCATTATTGGGTTAGATAGAAGCGAACTTTGTTTATGGGACCAATTTAGGGATATCTTTCATAAACGGTTATATCATTTCCCATTAAGTTTTCAGACAATAGTCTTGGAGGTAGATTGTTTTAATTCATGGATTTTGCGACTGTGAAGTGTCCCATTAAAACTCGTTTTTCGTTTTAAAATTATCATATATTCCAGTTTATAACGCGTTTTCCCTAACAACTAGTTCTCACTAGAGAAAACGCGTAATAAACTAGAATATTATCCAATAATTTTCTTTACAAAACTGTTTTACACAATATTGTTTAGTCATGTCCTTAATTAACATTTGTTTAAATCATAATAATCAATATTATTTATTGTGCCATGTGGCTTATACACCAAATAACTCTAAAACTCAAAAACGGCACGATGAATTCGGCAAATATTTCCACCATTTTTCTTCAGGCACAAGAAAGGATCTTACGGAGATAAAAAACGTACCGCGAGTGAAGCCGGAGCGTATAGCTAGTGTTTAGTTTAAACATAGCAAGGAGTAAACTGTAAACCACCAGAATAAAGCAGCCACTCAAACAAAACTATATGAACCAGAATAAAACCTCAGCTGATTCTAGCTATAATCGCATTTTCTCTATAACTAGCTGTTACATTAAGACACAACTTGTACTAACAATGGACGCCTTCTTGAGAAAAATGACTTTTAACTGTAACATAATATATAAGTACACTAGCTGCGCCCCGCGGTTTCACCCGCGTAAGTCTGTATCTTCGTAGGAATATCAGGATAAAAAGTTGCCTATATAATTTTCCATTTGTCCAGCTGTCTATGTACCAAATTTCATTGCAATCGGTTCATTATTGCGTGAAAGAGCAACAAACACACACACATCCTTACAAACTTTCGCATTTATAATATTAGTAGGACCTATTTGATTGTTTAGCTAGATGCCCGCCGCGGCTCGGCCCAGGTTGCCCTATAATTTACCGTAATTACGTAAATAAGCATTTGCATAGACAGAATTTTGGAAAGGTTTAACCCGCCACCCGTCACAGCTCTTCCCGCTGGATTATTTGACGATAAAACTTTGCTTACATGTAGACTAAAACTTTTTCTAGATAACTGTATCTTTACCTAATTTCATTGTAATCGAAGGAATAGTAAAACAGTTTGTTCAAAACGTGGCATTTTCAGATCTTTAGATTTTATACTCTTTAGTACTAATCGAAAACCCCGTTCCGTATGCATTATATTTTATAGAACTAATGACACGTGGATCGATCTTCTATTAAATTAAATAAATAATAAATAAACATAAATAAACAGTGTAGATAAGGATTAGTATGTTAATAGCAATTCCATCAATATTTTTAACATAATAAAATATAATAGTTTAAAAAAACTATAAAACACGCTTTAACAAAAATCATATTTTGCAAATTGAAAACTGGAATAATTTTATCAAATTAGTGTATTGTCATCGGTCCTCAATAAATCTACAAAGTTTGAACGAAATCTGGCCGTTTAAAGTGGGTCAAAATCGCGCCCAAAGAAGTCAGTTACAAACAAACAAACATACAAACAAACAAACATACAAACAAACAAACATACAGGTGAAGCTAATAAAAAGCGTGTAAAAATGTATGCAAAAACTATTATTGTGGCTTAACTGTAATAGTTAGGTGTATAATACCGTGACTGAGTTTTTTAAGGGCTGATCTATATAAATAATTACTATAATTAATAGAACTTGGCTTTATATATCGTTAATGGTTTTCAGCGAATGCGAAATGAGTTTTATCGACAAAATTTTGATATTCTGGAGTAACATTGCTATCATTTAGGTATATCTATTAATAAAATATAATATACTAGCCTTCCGCCCCCGGCTGCGTCTGTAGCACGTATTTTATATCCTCAGCATCACTACATAGTATAAAGTGGTACAAGAAGAAGGTTTATATGTAAACATCTGTTAAACTACTCCAAATTTAACGCGTGCAAAGCTGCGGGCAACAGCTAGTACATTATAAAGCAATCGTTGTCCGTCTGTCTGTCCATCTTGTGAACCGTAATAGTCAGACAGTTGAAATTTTCATTCAAAAATCTAGGCTATGCAACCCTTGGTTCGATCATTAATTGGATGGGTAACCAATGTCACAGTGTGTTGAACCCCAAAGTCTCACGAGTCCGACTTCCATTTGACCGATTTTTATTGTTTAATTTAGTTCTATATTTTTCAGTTTTAATCAAGAAATAAAGCAAGTTATTTAGAAGCGTTCTTCTGCATCTAATGTTTTATATTGCTTTTTTAAACATTCTTTTTATTACAATCATCAACTTTTATACCGGTTGGACCTTTTTAATCAACTTTACTACGAACCTTTAATTTTTCATAGAGTTGCACATTCTGCTTCATTTTCAAAGAGCATGAGCATCAATATTTTATTTATTTATTTATTTATCTTTGGGAAACAAACAATACAATTATTCTTATAGATTACTAGCTGCGCCCCGCGGTTTCACCCGCGTAAGTCCGTATCCCGTAGGAATATCGGGATAAAAAATAGATGTTGGCCGATTCTCAGACCTACCCAATATGCTTACCAAATTTCAGAGGAATCGGTCAAGCCGTTTCGGAGGAGTATGGCAACGAAAACTGTGACACGAGAATTTTATATATATAAAGATAGACATGTACCATACACATATCAGCAAAGTTTCTTTTTTACTACCATGTTAATATATATAACTAGCTGTTTGCCCCGGCTTCGCCCGTTATACATTTCTGTGGTAAAAAGTATCCTATAGCACTTGAGAATAATGTAACTTTCTTTTGGTCAAAGAAATTTCAAAATTTGGCAAGTAGTTTCGGAGCTTTTAGGGTTTGGTATAAAACTCCTCCACTTAAAAACCACAGTATAGTTTTTTAGCATCACTATTGATCAATGGGATCATCACTAATGTCAAATAGAAATGATTTTCAAAGAGCAACAACAGAGCTTATTTCCGGCTCGTCGCAGAAGAAACTGCTTTCCGAACCGGTGGTCAATGGCAAATCTATGTTATCACGATTAAATACTGATCCTATTAATTATCAGTACATAGTATATAACAAATTCGCTTTCTCTGTCCCTGTGTCCCTATGTATGCTTAAATCTTTAAAACTACGCAAAGCATTTTGATGGCATGTTTTTAATAGATAGAGTGATTCAAGAGGAAGGTTTATATATTTATGAGTTGAGTTTTTTACGAATTTTCGTATAAACATTTCATTTAATTTGTGAAAACAATAACAAAATGAATGCATTTTGAGGTTTTTGATTCCTTATACTCATTCAACTTTCATCAAAAAATGAAAATCAATACTATTGACATTATTTTGACATTAACAGATATTTGGCCCTTACCCCACACGCTGACACGTCCATAGAACACACCGACATTGCTAGGAAGTTGGACGCATAAAAATTTTACATCCCGTCGAAGTCAAATAAAGCAAGACACACGCAAATAAAAATGGCGACCAACGGAATCCGAATAAAATTGATGATACCAATATTCACAGATAGGGTTAAGAGTCCCTACGAAATTGCTAGAGAAAACTTTACTTTGTTTTCATTATAGTGAACGGTTGAATAAAACAGCTAGATGGATATTTTTTGTTACATAACTAGACTCTATGAGAAATTTTGAAAGAATAGAAAAAAATTGATCACGAGGCGAGATTCGAACCCGCGTTTCTTGCCTAATCGTAGCAACGCCTAGCCTCTCGGCCACCCGTGATCCCGCCACAGTAATCGAATTTCTTCTACTCTTTCGGTTTTATGTGCCTAAGGGCACTTATAAAATATTTGAATGCTATAAACCTAAAAATTAAATAAAACAAGACTTTAATTTGCTTATACTTTGGCATACTTATTCAAAACATATTTAACATTTTTTTTCATACCACAAGCAGGCAACTGAGCTGGTGGTTCTTCTGATGGTAACCTATCACCACCGTCCATGAACATTCGCAGAGGTAGAGCCTAGAGAGCTTTTAAGAGGAAAGGGACAAGGAAAGGATTGACGACTAGAAAAAAGGAATGGACTGGATCACCCTTCCAGTCCATTCCTTTTTTATAATAAGAAAAAGAAACGGTACTCCGGCTCCCCCACTCACCGATCAAAACTCATGTATGCTGAGAAATTTTGAAAGAATAGAAAAAATTTGATCACGAGGCAGGAGGTATGCTATTATTTCACGCCGGTTTTCTGTGGGAGCGTGGTACTTTCCCCGATGCGAGCCAGTATTCGTGCCTAAGCGTGCTCGACTCCCACATTTCTATTATAATTTTGGTAGTTCTTACGTAACCACGATCCATCGATAAAGTATGCTAAAATAATGAATTCATTAAAGCTTGAAGAAAAAAATCTTATACAATCACACATGAGCGTTTGACGAAGTCCCAAAACGTGCCCGTTACATAATCTTAATAAGTTATCATAACGTAATATCGAACTACCGGCATATCCATAAAAATATTACCCAGATAAACTTGCGGCCAGAACTTATATCAAATAAAAACACCCATAAATTCCGATGACTGAACACAACTCCGAGGAAAGTCTTATCCAAATCTTTTGGGAGAACAAAATTATTTAGGCCAATATACGGAATAGGTGCTAAAGGATGGAGATAAATCACTCCAGGCTGACTTATTCGACTTTGATCTCTCTGTTTTTGTTACAGATAATAAATCTGATTGGAAATAGATCGTTTAATTATATATACGGTATTTAATATCACAAGTACTGACAATTATAATTGTAACAATATTACCAAATTTCATAAGCAATAATCAACAAAAATAATTCTTTTATAAGATATTAAACATGAAATTTTTACCTATAACTCAAACTTTGTCGATTCGTAGTATGACCAAAAATCGGCGAAGTGTGATTGGAACTAGCGAAAACAAGTCAGCCATTCAATTTGTGGTCACAAACACACAGTCATGCTAATTGCAATAGTACTAATAATTATGAAAGTTGAATATTCATAATACATCATTTCAATTAAAATATCCTAATGAACGATTCATTAAGATTTAAGAAATAGATATTTCATTTATTCAAAACGTAGCTCAAGTCGGAATCCATAAACTTTTATTTTTGATAAGCATTTCTGTAAACGTACGCCCATTGCGCCACATTACGCGTGGATATTATTGAATGACAACAATGCGACAAATACTAGCTGTAAAACGTGGCGTTACTCGCATGGTAGTCGGGGAAAAAGTACCCTATGTACTAATTCAGACTATAATCTATATCTACACCAAATTTCATAGAGACACAATAAGCTGTTTTTGCGTGAACGAGTAAAAAATATCAATACACACATCTATCCACCCTTACTTACAAATCTTCGCGTTTATAATATTACTTTAGCGCTATATAATATTCCAAATGCTGGGACACAGGCCTCCTATAAAGGCTCAGACCATAATCCACCAAGCTGGCCAAGGTTGACAGATGTCACATGTCGTCGAACTATTTGATTGTGGTTCTAACCTCTAAAGCCACCACTGCTCACAACAGAATTCATATATCGAGATTTGTAACCGATTTAAGGGGTACCGTGATTAGGCTGTCATATAATACTATGACAGCGTCCTTGAATAGTATGTCAGCCTCTTTAATCATAGTATTGCATGCAATAGCATATTCATTTCTAGTATTCGGATGATGACATCGATCGACAAGACAAGCCTGGGGCTTTATCGATAGTTCCAAAGCTTGCCAAAACCGTTAGAGGGTACATCTTTTTCGCTTATTTGGGTGTTTGGCATTCACATTGGTCTATAATTGATTCACAAAAGATTCTAAATTGTTATTATTCTGCAGGTAAATCTGATAACGTGTTTATTAAACTGTTATTTATTGATTCCATCTTTGTATGAAATTCTATCTTTAATGAATTTACAAAAACAGCTAAAACCAAACCGTTACATAATATAAATTGAACTACTTAGCTACTTCCCAACTATTTAATATAAGTATTATTTTCAATATAATATTTTATGTAATTTGTAAGATCTGTCTTATTTTATCACTATTAGAATCGATGCAATGATCAATTTGCGTCCTGACAACTTGATGATCAGGCTTCTGTAACTTCCAGCCACATTGTTTACTATTATATTATACCCGAACAATTACGACATTGGGGCCTTCAAGAAAAGAGCGCATATGTCCCTGAAAGGCCGGCAAAGCACTTGTAACTCTAGTGTTGCAAGTGTTTATGGGCGGTGGTGACCACTTAACATCAGGTGGCCTACCTGCTCCTTTGCTTGCTCTGCCATAAAAAAAAAAAAAAAAATATTCAATAGGAATTTTACCTACCACCACTCTACACTAATGCTAACCATTTTAGATGACGATCAAATCAGTCTAAGACTAATATAAGAAACCAGGGAACAGATTTTAAAAACCTTTCGCCGTTGTACGTGTTTGATAAGTGCTATTGGCTGCATAAGTACCTCGAACGTAGCTAGAATATTATAAATTAAAATCCTTGTTTATTATCCTGCTAATCTCAGGAACTCCAATAGTTTTTCGTTTCGAACCAATATCGAATTGAAAAACTATTTTTAGTGTTGAAAAGTCCATTTATTGAGTAAGTCTAAATGCGATATAGGATCAAGCTATACCCAATAGGAGAGAAGCCAATGAAAACTGTTGCAAAAATATTTCTTTTGAGAGACAAAGTTGTCAACTGGTAATTAATAGTGTGTTTCTCTTAATTTTAATTTTAAAATATTTTTAGCTTTGAATGGACATGTATTATTTAAATTATTTATTATTTAAATTATTATTACTTTTTATTTTATTTTAATTTTAACTTTTGTAATTAGGTTTTTGTGAATTTCTTTTTGTAAAATTGTTATAAAATGTGATATTGGGTCCTTGTTACCCCGAAATAAAGAATTTATTATTATTATATTATTAATAATGATGTATCAGATATATCACAACCATTTGATGACAACGAATCCTTAAGTAATCTATCTTGTCGCCACGATGGGCGATAAATTGAAAAACAATTCAAGTGAATTTCACGGGACGCTGGATCTTTGTGTTTTTAATCGGCCTCTACCTATATCAAACTAAACTTTGCTACTAAGCCGTTAAATTTTATTTACGGCTTTCCAAGTTGGGACTGATTAAACTATTCGGTAATCGGTTTCAAGGTTTGAATTATAAGTTCTCGCTTGATTGCTTTCTCCTTTGTAACAAGTTAAATTGTGGTTCTTGATTAAGGTTAAATAGAAATATTCTTATAATTGAGTTAAGTGCTATCTATTATCAAAAGTCTGACGAATTTGTCTGTTTCTTTTTAACAAAAATACATCCTTTTACGATAAATTCATATCTATGTAACGTAGAAAACCTCATAATATTACTTTGAAAATATTTCATGAGTTCAATGAAGGGTCGAATCCCTTTTCTTTAAAATAAGTGTTATTAAAAGGGATTCTTTTAAAAGTGTTTCTTTGATGGAGCCGTTTACCATTCATTCTTAAATATATTTTTAAGCTTGTTAGCACAAAATTGAATAAAATTCTTACTAATTAAGTTGGAAATATTTCATATAAAAAATACCGTTTGTATCCAGTTGCTGTTGGGATTTTTTGAAATTATTTCTTTCTTCTATTGATGACACTTTACAAGGGTTTGACAGATTTATGATACTAAATAATTTAAATATTTTTAATGACTTAAATTTGATTTATGGAGTGTTCTGCCATTTAAAGTTTTGTTTGTTTATTGCTAGTTGTTTGCCCCGGATTCGTCCAGAATGATCGAAGTTGAACTAAAAATCAAAGTCGATCTAAATGGTACTAGAATAGCTTGAATAATGTATTTTGTAAGAGCTCATGACAGCCAGGCCTTCGTCATATCACAATAGCTGAAAATGTCCTTTGTTGGAAAGCTAGTCAAAAGAATATAAGATACATTGAGCTGTAGCACATGCTGAGTAGTTACCCTTTTTTGTAAGTCGATACCGGTTGGTAAAAAACGGTCACCAACCCAATGTATGACCGTGCTTATTGTTGCTGAATCTTATTTTTACAGCGGCTACAGGAATACATCATCCCTGAAATTTTCAAATAATAAACGTTCAGACAGATAAACAAACCGTGAAGTCTTACTTAACGGGACCCTATCCCAAATACCCATGCAGAAGAACCAATATCTATAATGTTTTGACATCAAACGTATAAAATCGTGAAACGCCAAAACAATATCCATCCGTTAAAACAAATTTTCATCATTCATAAAAAGCATTTCACTGTCGAATAACCTTCAACACTTCATGCGAAAAATCAATATTGGTTCTGTAGCAATGGAATTCTCTTTTCTCTACTCAGTGTTTTACATTGCGTTGGTAGCTAGTGAAAAGCTGTCACATATCTACTTTAGGAACTGCTTCATGACAATGTACGTATTAATAATGGAATTGAAATGTGGAATTCTATGCAAATATAGATTTATCAAGACCAACGAGTTTGCAAGGAATTGGGACAAACTCTTTGTAACCGCGTCCGCGAGTATGATGTGTGAATGAGGTTTTTGGTATGTTATCGTGGGCTGGATGTGGATATAGGAGATGGTTGGTTGCCTGATAGTGCACCACCGCACATTTTGAGAGACGTAAGGGCGTTTACAGACCACACTAATTAAGAATGTTTAAATACACGTCATAACTGTAATCGCTGATTAAATTGGTTTCGATTTTAAACCGTTACACTACTTTCATCTCTTATTTCATATTATAATAACAATATGTATAATTTAAAAACAAAATTCATCACTAAAATTATTGGAAATCAAAGATATTTTTAAACGTTTCAAAGTTCCACGGAAATGAAAATAAGAAAAAAAAAAATTTGCAACATTTGTTTTTTATACGTATTATGCAATCACTTTTTTCGTCGTAAACCTACATTATTCACTGTGAGCGCCAGGTGTTATTGTCATCGAATAAATACACTTTCCGCTATAAAACAATTACTATTCAATTTGAATAACCGGTATTGCGAAAAAATTGTGAAACACTATTCAGTTTATCACACTAATATTATAAGCCGAGGAGCCGGAGGCCTATTTCCTTCTCCTCGCCCTTCCCAGTCCTTTCCTCCATTCCAGTCATCAACCCTTTCCTTATTCTTTATCCCTTAAAGCGGGCAACGCATTCGCAGAGGTCTGAGTCTCTGCGAATGCTCTTGGGCGGTGCTGATCGTTTACCATCAGGCGAATCACCAGCTCAGTTGCCCGCTATGACATATATAAAGAAAAATTTAAGTTATTATATATATAAACCTTCCTCTTGAATCAATCTATCTATTAAAAAAAAACTGCATCAAAATCCGTTGTGCAGTTTTAAAGATCTAAGCATACATACATACAGACGCGGGAACTTGCCTTATACTATGTAGTTATGCGCGACATTATCCGATTTCTGTTCCTAGAAATTTCAGAGTGCAGTTTTCTAGGAAATTAAGTAAACACGAGTGATGGATGTGCACCTTTAATAAAAGTCTATTTATAAACGTCCGTTTTGGGTTCTGTTTGCAGTTTTAATTATGAGTTTAATTAAGTTTTAAGTTGGGAGACATCAATCTTTTAAGACATCTGTTCAGTTTTTTGTAGGTTATCATCCTAGTTCTTAATAACGTATTCTAATCCAATTCTAGTACTAGATTGTTCTGTTAGTTATGCTTTTTGTTGTAGGAATGCAGTACCAAACATTTTAACACCCATAAAAATAAAAGATGCAGCTTTATTTGATTTTGCGTAATTCTGAAGAACATCATCATCAGCCCATACTTGTCCCCACTGCTGGGACACAGGCCTCCTATGAGTGTTCAGGCAATAATCCACCACGCTGGCCAAGTGCGAGTTGACAGATGTCACATATCACCGAACTTTTTGTTTCTTGGACATGCCGGTATCTTCACGATGTTTTCCTTCACCGTTTTAAGCAGTGGTAATGCAATCCACATGTGCGGATGAATTGAAAAATTAATTAATTTCCTGCACGCTCGCCCGGTCTCGAACCCCGACTTATCGTTTGAAGTCCGAGGTTCCCTCCACTGAGCCACCACTCACATTGAAGAACATTACTTTAAAAATACTTATTTTTGTAACGTCCTAATAACCCTGACTTGTTCAATTAAGGCGCAAAAAATGAATGAATGAATTAATAGCAATAAAAGAGGGAAAGTTTGCCAAATCACTGAGAACACCTGGGCCTAATTCTTTCTCTTAATGGAGGCGCCTGTTAATTATTCAGCGGAAAGATTTATAGTCTAACATTGATTTATTATTGATTAAGGGCTCTTCGCAATACTCTATTGTGTAAGACAACAGAGGGATATTTATTGGGGGGAGTGCTTTCATAATTTTAACATAGTATTATTATAGCTACGTAAACTTTCTTTTATGCTAATCTTTTCTTATTAATGCTTGAATTATGTGTTTATTTTTGTCATTTTAAACATTAATAATTATATATAATAAAAACACTTCGAAATGAAGAATTAAAAGCAAATAGTTTGTTAAAAATCCTATTTTAATATTATAAATGCGAAAGTTTATAAGGATGTGTGTGTGTTTGTTGCTCTTTCACGCAAAAACTACTGAACCGATTGCAATGAAATTTGGTACGTAGATAGCTGGACAACTGGAATAAGATATAGGCAACTTTTTATCCCGATATTCCAACGGTATACGGACTTACGGACTTACTTACGGACTTACTTACTATAATTAAATGAAAAATCTAACAACACAAGTTTCTTTAAAATCATAAGTATTATACAAGATAATGCCTCACACTAAAAGCAATTATCACTAGAACTACATAGTATAAAGCAGTCACTTCCAGCGTCTGTATGCATGTATGCTTAAACCTTTAAAACAATACAACAGATTTTGATGGGTATTTTTAATAGATAGAGTGATTCAAGAAGAAGGTTTATACGTATAATTCATTCCGTATTTAACGCGTGCGAAGCCACGGGCAGAAACTAGTATTATAATAAAATTGATAATGTAACAACATAATTGTCGGTTCATAAAGTTATCCCAGATGTCTAACATATCGTGTGAAGTAAAATTACTCCACAGAAATTATAACATAACTAGCTGCGCCCCGCGGTTTCACCCGCGTAAGTCCGTGTCCCTTAGGAATATCGGGATAAAAATTTGCCTATATGTTATTCCAGTTGTTCAGCTATCTACGTACCAAATTTCATTGCAATCGGTTTAGTAGTTTTTGCGTGAAAGAGCAACAAACACACACATATCCTCACAAACTTTCGCATTTATAATAGTAGTATCTATCTACACACGTAACTCATATCTTCATATTATAAAATTACATAGCATAAAGAGTTAAAAAAAGATTGAATACTCGCGAAACAATATAAAAACAGCTACTAATAATTCTATCCACATTTTATGTTAACGTACTGAAATGACCGTTTCGTTTCCTTCATCACTTGGAGGTGTTGAATTTCCTCAATTACGTTTACAAACGTGCACAATATACGACTTTATCCCATTGTGATAAGTGCGAAGTTCGTGTGTACATTGTTAGATAGCTAGGACTGAAAATATGTTAGGAGTGCTTGCATACTGTTGGATACAATTTGAAAATTATATTTTGAGAGATAATTACATGGCATCGTTTATGCATAGAATAGCTTCCGCGCACGGCTTCGCTCGCGTTATCAAAGGAAATTCCCACGGAAATGAGATGTGTCATCGCGGTTAAAAGTAGCCCGTCACTTTAGCCTCCTATCTCCAGATATATAGTCACATTTTTTATTTATTTTTTATATACATATTTATTTATTTATTTATTTATTTATTCTTCATTGAATACATAAAAAAAGCTAATAATAGTTGTAACAAAGGATTTTGTATAGCGGCCTTATAAGGCACTAGCGGTCCGTCCCGGCTTCGCCCGTGCTATATAATTAGCCTATAGCCTTCCTCAATAAATGGGCTATCTAACACTGAAATAATTTTTCAAATCGGACCAGTAGATTCTGAGATTGGTGCGTTCAAACGAACAAACAAACTCTTCAGCTTTATAATATTAGTATCAATTTAACCAAGCCATTGAGTCAAACAAACTCATTCCGATTATAATGCTACTAGCTTTCTGCAGGTCGCTTCGCCTGCCTCGTCTGAGAAAAATTTGATTACTTACTGCTCCCTTGGGCTTTTGGAATAAAACCGATCCTCACCTTTCTCAGGTCTCTGTGCAAAGTTTCATCTAAATCGGTTCAGAGACACGACGGCCGAAATTTGTAGGAATCCTAAAAATATTAGCTATACAAAAATATAATATTAAAATTAATCATGAAAATCTCAAAAAACAAGTGATATATAATCAGCATTGTTTTATCCTGTAAAATATTTTAAAAAATGTATGAATATACGTGAAAATTATTCTGAGAAGATTAACAATCGAAAGAAATCGAACAAATTATTTATTCGATTGATGAAACATTATATTTGTGATGCGTAAATTGCGATGTTTAGATTATTCTGAATACAATTTAAATTTTAAATTCACCTAATTGGATACGACGTCTTCTTGATAAAGCATGTCTATGTTTATTAAACATCTCATCAAAATATTCGGAGTACTTTCTTGTGTTTGATTTTAAAATCCGTTAAAAAGTTTTTACACGCTTTTTATTAGCTTCACCTGTATGTTTGTATGTTTGTTTTTTTGTAACCGACTTCTTTGGGCGCGATTTTGACCCACTTTAAACGGCCAGATTTCGTTCAAACTTTGTAGATTTATTGAGGACCGATGACAATACACTAATTTGATGAAATTATTCCATTTTTCAATTTGCAAAATATGATAAAAGCGTGTTTTTTAGTTTTTTTAAACTATTATAATATATTATTAATTTCAAAATGTTCTGAGTTTGATTAGTGCAGATAAAAAATTTCTTTTTTTACGACATTGGTACAATGGAGCTGGTGGGTCACCTGACCGCCACGATACCACCGCCTATGAACATTTGGAGAGGCGTAAGGTCGATTGCAGACCTAACGCCTCTACAAATGGATTGCCGACCTTAAATTGGTAAGAGATTAAGAAAGTATTCATAAGAAGAAAAAAAAGGAAAAGAGAGAAAGACTATGGAAAAGTATATGGGTCTCCGTCTCCCCCACTCACCGAACGAAACACAGTATCATGCTGCCCTTTCACGCCGGTCTTCTGTGGGGGCGTGGTACGTACCCGGTGTCGACTTATCAATTGTAAGTTTAAAGTCCCCACTGAACCACAACTGCTTCCCAACATTAACATGTACACATTTCTTACTATACAATTTGAAATTATACAGTTATTAATTAATACATAACGTAAAGGTATATTAAGACATGATAATAAAGCCTAGCAAAGATTTCAATAACATTTTTTTCAAGCAACAAATTGTTTAGAGCTTCTTTTCATACAAGCTTCGTTCTTTTTCCTCGAAAACTGCGTATAATGCACTCCGGAATGACTAACCTTGGGTTGGAGGTCAGGGTCTTGTATGAACGCATCTCACAGTCAAGCTCACTTGTGAAAACTTTTCACTATGGTAATGATTCATTTAGAACATTATTCTATGTTGCATAAATTAAATCCCGCTAAGAAAAGAATAAATAACGCTATTGAAACAAAATGTATAAACCATTTTTGAATTCTGACCTAGAAAATTGACAGATTTAAAAAAACCCCCGCGAGGGAAGGGTCTAGGTAATCCTTAATCCTTCCTTAATGTTATAAATATGAAAGTTTGTAAGGATGTGTGTGTGTGTTTGTTGCTCTTTCACACAAAAACTACTAAACCGATTGCAATGAAATTGTTACGTAGACTGCTGGACAACTGGAATAACATATAGGCAACTTTTTATCCCGATATTCCTACGGGATACGGACTTACGCGGGTGAAACCGCGGGGCGCAGCTAGTTTGATATAAGTATAGATTTAGACCCGATAAAGGATATAAGATAGCTTAAAGTTCACTATACATTTTTATTGGTAAAACAGAAAATAACAACATAATAGGTCGACAAACGAACGAACAATAGGTCGTCCTTAGTCAACAGTTTAAACAAACTCAAACTATGGTATTTTAACTGTACAATAATGGTATGTAGATATGTAGAGATACTTTCTAATATCTACAGTAATATTATAAAAATATAATAATTTTATATGTTTTGAACGTTTTCACGCAAAAACCACTGGACAGATTTCAAAAATTTTTTGGGTGACACAGGCCTATTTAGTATATAGGCAACTCTTGGTACTTACTACTAAGGGCATATCCATTTTTTATCAAAATTAAGCAATTCCAACCTGTATTAAAAGTCTGGCGAAAAGTTAGCGCGGCTATAACTAGTTTCAATATCATAAGATTCAATTTCCTTATCAAGAACCTTAAAAGAAATATGAATCGAGACATCATTTTTTGAAATTCAGTCGTCTCAATTACTCTGATTTAGTTTTACTATCCAGACCTTAAAATTCGGATTAATTCCTTGAATTTGAATTAATTCAAATAAATTCAAATTCAATATACAATCTAAATTCGTGAAACACATTACAAACAAAATGATTTTTCAAACAATATCAAACGGAATGTTTGCACACAGCGAATCAAATGGAACGAACAATCAAACGTAAATATAAAAATATTTTCGTTCATTTTTACCCTCGACGCGTTATAATAAATTATTACCATACTATACAGCTGGGACGTTTAACTGAAACCATATTTTATTTATTTTGAACTAGCTATCCGCCTGTGGCTTGATAGGGCAAAGGGGCACCCCACGTCTGCCTTGTCACTATCCTGCCTCGTGATCAATTTTTTTCTATTCTTTCAAAATTTCTCATTTATAACGCATTTCAATGCTATAAAACTAAAAATTAAATTAGCGATATATTTCCAAAAATTATATATATGTTCATTTTTAATAATAATGTAGTTCATGTATTATTAATTATTATATACATATTGTTTGGAAAATTACCAACTATAAATTTATTTACTACGCATAATATTAACTAATTCTAATTTACGTTTGTATAGCGATGAGAGACAATGTGTTTTCATTAAGTGAATGAAAACAGTAAATTACGATTTTATTTTTGATTCGAAAGTTTTGCGTTGAAAATTAATTTATCAGTGTTATTTTGGGTTTAGTTTTATGACGAAGCTTGTAAATTAAAGAGTTCAACCGATTTGTAAGTAGTTTATTTAAATGAAATTAATGAATGTACTAGCTCTTCGCCCGCGGCTTTACACGCGTAGTCACAGGAAAGATAGTCCCGCGGTTCTTTATATCCTGTGTCCCTCCCCCGGTTCTAAGCTATCTCTGCACATATTTTCAGCCAAATCGGTTAATCCGTTTTTGAGCTATAAAAACTGTAACTAACAACACTTTCTTTTATATATATAGACGAGGCACATTTCAAGACACTTAAATGTACAGCTATTGTTTAACATAAGATAAAAATCAATATTTAAACAGTTTTTATATCTTTAAATCAAGTAGGTAGTCAAGTATGCCCTTTGTAAATGGGTATAATATATTTTATTGCCTTTAATTTGTTCATGTTTATAATTTATTATGCATCAATTAAGTTAACAAGCCTTATTATAATAACGTAAATTAGATTTAAATAAATCAGAAGGATACTTAATCACATTAATCGTAAAATTTACGTATTTTTTAGGCTTATTTTATCAAATACTAGCAGTTCGCCCTGGCTCCGCCCCATATATAGCCTATGTCACTCAGCACAGTTGCAGCTTTCTAATTGTGATAGGAATTTTTCAAATCGTTCCAGTATTTTTTGCTTTTCCTCCATTACAAAAAAACATACAAAAATACAAAATTTTCCTCATTATAATATTAGTGTAGATGAAGCCATTTGTTAATGTTTTGTCTTCCCAAAAAATAGTTTACTTCCATCTAATGAATAATTCAATATTATAGACGATAATTATGGTGCATACGCATTGGTTAAGACCTAGTACGAGGCAAGGTCCTTTTAAATATTATATCAAAGAGTCGTTATCAACAAATTACATAATGTATGATATCCAAGAAACAGCGGTTACACGAAAATTGCACTAAGTCTATAAAAGCATTGATTATATAGCAGGGTTGCCGTGTTCAAAAAAATTAAGCTATTTATAAATATATGTATACTGAATCTATAAAGCTGAAGGTTGATTTTGTTTTAACGCGTTAATCTCAGCCAGAACGGGCCGATTCAGAAGAAATTTGGTTCAAATATAGTTCGAAACTTGGGAAAAGATGCAATATAATTTCATTCTAGAATTGCCCTGGAAATGGGACCTATTGACCTATCGACCTGGGAAAGTCGGGGCTGTCTGTCTTTCCCTTTGACTACGCAGGCAAAGCCGCGGGCTAGCAAGTTTTTATTATTTTTATGTCATAGCGGGCAACTGAGCTGATGGTTCGCGTGATGGTAGGCGATCACCACCGCCATTTGGATAGATCAATATATATGTGGATATTGTTGTATCAAACGAACATTGACAGAGGTAGTGCCTGTGCCTTTGCAAAGGGTTGACGACTGGAAAGAAGGAATGGACTGGAAAGGGTGAGAAAAAGGAAGTGGAAGTTTGACTAATAAGCCTTATGAGAAATTATGAAATATACTATTAAATACGCAACGCTTAAGTGCTTTGTTGCAACCTCTGCTTCATAGGAATTATTTCATCATACAAATGCGAAACCAATAAATCATACGCTATCTGTGGTGAAAATACTCAAACAGATTTCTAAGTCGAAAGTGACCCGTGTTTAAAAAAAGACAAAGTGTTAAAAAAAATCTCAATTTATGTTTGTGGCAACCCTGATTCATAACAGTACACTGTAAACTTTTCTAATAACGCCGTTTGAAATTGGAATAATATTTTCCCTTTGTGAATTTCAATGAGATTTCGGATGTCATATTTCAGAGCGTATATTTTATATGCAATATTGTACATGTAAGTGCATAATGGCTCCTCCTTGCTACATGAGTGTGTGTGCGTGTTGATGAAGGGGCAGGCGGGATTCTTTACAAAATTACCCTGATCTAATTTGATCGAGTTTATTTCATTTTATTTTTAGTTTTAAGGGTCACAAAAGGTTATTACATGTATACTTAAGATATAGATCATGTAAATATAAGTTGGCGTATGCACAACCTGTTATATGTGACCACAACTTACTCAAAGGACATTCCAAAATCATTGGACACACAGATCTGAAAGATGGATCTAAAATTACAAAACCAGATAATTTTTTTGACGTACGTACGTATGTTTGTAAGACTCTCACTCAAAAACCATTCAACGGCTTTTGATGATACTTGGCAGTGATTGAGATTGCTTCGCAAGTGGTTTTTTTTTGTCTAAGCGGGCAACTGAGCTGATGGTTCGTTTTGTGGCGCTGCCCATTTTTAAGGGAAAAGGATTAATGTAAGTATGGAAGACTGGAAAGAAGGAGTGAACTGGGAAGGATAAGGAAGCGGGCCCATCTATACTAATATTATAAAGCTGAAGAGTTTGTTTGTTTGAACGCAATAATCTCAGGGACTACTGGTCCGATTTGAAAAATTCTTTCCGTTTTAGACAGCTCATTTATTGAGGAAGGCTATGTACCACAGCCGTAGCCGGGGAGGATCGGTAGTGATAAATAATACAAAATACTACTTTAATATACTTTAAATTATAGATTTTAAATTTCATGTATGTAGCAGCAATTACATTTTATTGTGTCTAAATTGAACTTTTATGTACTGTATCGGGAAGACACAGACTCCTGAAACACAGCGAAAGCTATATTAGAAGTCTGCGTTTCATGTTCTATGTGATTTATAATTTGTTCAATAAATGATTTTTATTTATTTATTTATAATATAGAATATATAAAAATACTAGCTGCGCCCCGCGGTTTCACCCGCGTAAGTCCGTATCCCGTAGGAATATCGGGATAAAAAATAGATGTTGGCCGATTCTCAGACCTACCCAATATGCTTACCAAATTTCAGAGGAATCGGTCAAGCCGTTTCGGAGGAGTATGGCAACGAAAACTGTGACACGAGAATTTTATATATAAAAATATATACAGGTATACATATTACCTACTCCAGGGCTGAGCGTTAAATCGAGTTGTACAATTTTTGTACGCCTCACAGATCCTTAACGGTATTGGTTTTTGCGACAATAAAAGCCGCATTTCGCCAGTTCCATGGCGATTCGTCCGGAGATTTTCGCGGAAAAAAATATATTCGCCAGTCGGACATTTTAGTTGCGAATTTTCGGATGCCGTCGCGTATTTTTTGCATGGTACCAGTTTATTGTGTGACATTCCTGGCTGAAAACTGAATGGTATTAAAGTATTTTAAAATTCATTGGGTGTGTTTTGTAGACGGATAAAGGTTGTTTGTGTCTATTAATTAGTACTCATTGCGTTACAAAATTACTAATTAAATATTATTACAGCGCACATCAAAAGGGAAATTATTCATTACGCTAATTAATGCTTTGGATTCGGAGTTCAGAAATGTAAGATCGTTTTGTCGAAACGTAAAAATGACAGATCATTGAATTAATTATAAAACACATGAGCTGTCAATAGGCACATTTCGGTGAAAAGATGTTTTTACCGAAATTTTTCTATTAACAGTTCATTTGTCCATAATTTTATTAAGCCTGTGACTACAGGCTTCCACAATTTATTTTTTGCACGATCGCTCTCGAACCCCCTACTTTTCCTTTATAAAACCGGGCTTCTAACGAATGAGTCACATCTGCTATAAAAACAAAAATCTCACAACAAATTTGTTTATTATCACAAACATTTACATACTCGACACTGAACTCTCTACGCACTCAATTACCCAGCCACAACAAAACGTATACTATAATTAGATCAAAGAATGCGCCCGATATTTGTAAACAAGCCCCAAGGTATACTTATCAAAGGACCTTTATTTTGCGCTCGCATTTTTCTATTCGCTACATTTTATCTGCTGCTGACATGATAGGAAAGAATTCAATAATGACTACACAACGCTTTTATATGTCGTAATCGATATTCTGTAGTCTTAGTAACTGGAGAGAAACTGATGCGATCTCTGCGCACCCTTACTGATATACACTAGCTGCCCGCCGCGGTTTCACCCGCGTAAGTCCGTATTCCGTAGGAATATCGGGATAAAAAAGTGGCTTATATGTTATTCCAGTTGTCCAGCCGTCTACGTAACAAATTCATTGCAATCGGTTCATATCAGCAGTTTTTGAAAGAGTAATAAGTACACACACATCCTTAGAAACTTTCGCATTTACGCATGCATGTGTTATTCCAGTTGTCCAGCTAGCTACGTAAGAAGTTTCATTGCAATCAGTTGCGTAGTTTTTGCGTGAAAGAGTTACAAACATCAATACATACATACATCCATCCATGCATATGTACAAATTTTCGCGTTTATAATATAAATATTCGTGTTTTGGAAATTAAAAGTTTCCTAGTACTAGATTAATAAATAGCAAATAGGGGCTGGAACTCAATTTTCTTTTTTAATTTCTATTCACTGCCAAGGGGAATCAAACCCCATACCATTACGTTCTACTCACAATACCGCTGTACCAAGGAGAGTAGACGTTAACGTAGTAAATGTTACAGAGAAAATCTATAAAAATGACAGGAATAATATTGGTTTTGCGAGGAAAAATAGAGACATGTCATCCGCTATCGCTAATAATATTGGATAGAATAACAAAGGAAAGAATATTAGGATGATGGCGAAATCACAGATATAGAATATGCTAGACTTGCCCCTCAGCCTAGTTTTCGTTGGCTTACAAAAGCGAAAAATATTACCTATGTCACTCAGGAATTCAGCCTTCTCAAAATCTGTTATGTCATTATAAACATATGACGAGCGATCCGCCGCGACTCCACTCATGGTTCATTTTTTGATATCTGTAAGAAAGGTCTTATGGAGAGAAAAAACGTCTTTATGCCTTAAGGATAACGTTAAAAAATTGTCGAAACGATCCATCTGTTCTCGAGTTTTACGCTTGCAAACAATTATCATTATTTGAAAAACCAGGAAGATACAGGTACATAAATGAAATGAACATAGTAATATGTTACACGGACTAAAAATACAAATGTTTTATCTTATAAATATTAGAAACAGTATATGGTTATAGATATTATATTATCATATTCGATTCCAAGGGGAAACGTTAGAATATAAAAAGGCAATTTAATCAAATATAACACAAGCAGTAATATAATATAGGTATAAACCGACATTACTAATATTAATTCGAAATCTATCAAAAAAGCTTTTCCTTGAAGCCAACGCGATTAATTCATCAAACATAGCCGATCGAGGAGTTTTCCTTATTTATTTTAACGTAATGGAAGTCCACATAAATCCCATAACCATACCAATAATTTTGGATATTTCCGGCTCCCACTACAACCCTATACTAACCTTATAGCTTTGCGATAAATAACACTGTTGTGTGATACATGAGATGTTTGGTTGGCTAAAATATTATATTTTGGCAAACTGTTGGGTACATCAAGTTTTGTCTACACTTGTATCATATAAGACTCAAGAGATTGTTTGAACGCGTTAATTGTAGGGACCTCTGGACTGATTCCAAAAGTTCTTTCACCGTTGGATGTATGTGATCCCTAAGAGCTGTAGGCTGTATGAAGCTGGGGCGCAAAGTTAGAAAAAGTTTAGATTTAATTAGATTTGATGTAATAGTTTAGAATTAATGTTAAAAGTTTAGATTTAATGTTTGTATGTTTGTAAAGAATAAACTCAATAATTTAAACAATCAGGAATACCCATTCAATAGTAAGTTAGACTGTTCCTGAGTGAAAGAGTCTTCGTTAGTATTTTATTTGGGTTTGTTACTGGATAACTCCGTGTATTCTCAACCGATTGATTATTTCTATGTTTGATAGGAAATTATAACCATTTGTCCTATTTTAGAATTTGTGTAGTCCCCCGGGACGTCAATTTAATTTTTTGTAGGTAAGAATTATTCAGCTTTTATTCCAGTGAGTTAATATCAAATTAAGTGATATAATTATCTCAATTTTAATACCAATCTAACACTACATATTTCTATGAGGAAGTTAACCAAGAATATAAATAACTAACTTTTACTGCACTGTACCCATTCGATGACATTGTTGCATTATAATACGGATGCAATTCTCGTTCTATCTTTGTCATTTTTCGTAATAAAAACAGAGAAAGCACTAAACTGGAGTGCAAATTTGATTGTCCGCTAAACGATGAAATAGTTCTGCCTCCGCAATAATGTGTCTTAGATTTATTAATACAGTACAACAGAGCAATTACTATGCAAATGGGAGTTATTGTTATCTATAGTCTATATTATTTCTTCAAACAATCTTTATAGATATTGTACGCCAGTGCAAAATTATGCATTTATTGTAGAAATTTATGAACTTCCAAATGGATTACCAATCCCACCACCTCAAACTTTACCAATCAATCGAAAATCATCATCGACAACCGGCAGCTCATTTACTACAAAAAATACAAGAAAGCAACAAAATACGAAGGAAGCAGAGCCAACCACTTTATGTCAATGTTACTCAAACCCAATGTTTGTTGTTTAAAATGTGACGTCACACATTGCTTTAAGTGTGTTAATGTGATCCACAAGTTATAAAATCGCGTATTTATTTATAAAAATAAAATATGGAGAATTATATTAATATTTTGAATATTAATACCACACAAGCTACCGTGTGTGTATTTTATCGTAATACCTGCCAAATATAAACCCAATAAATGTCATTTCTTTCACAATTCAAATCTTATCCAACAAAATTCTCCATTTTATCCAAAAATGCCAGCCATTTTTATGTGTCGTGTGTGGAGTGATATGAAAAGGGAAAAATACAAGAACTATAAGAAAGGACAAATTATAGTGCGAGATCAAATTGGAACAATTTATTCGCCGTGGAACATTCTAGAAGGTTCGAGAAAGGTTCTTTGTGATGGCACTTGACGTTGATTGGGTGTGTAATTAAATTAGACATATCCATTTCTTGTATGAAAGGTTTTATCTTGATACTATGAATCATTTTACGATATTAGTTTTATTTGACAATAAGTTTGATGGTATGCATTCTCATGACATTTTAGTTACTTGTGCAAGTCCGTTCTTTGTAATTTGTAATTTACATAATACACTCCTGTTATAAAATAAACTTTAGCATTATGATAATATGTTGAAATTGAACATCGTAAAACCAGAAGCATAACTCTCATTTTATTTGCACAGCTAGTATAGACGACAATGTAAATTCAAAAACAGTCACATAGTAATTGTAAAATACAAATGGTTCACTTCGCTGTCAATGTAACAAGAATTCGCACTCTAGCAGCAGCGTTATTTAGGAAATGGAAGGTAAAGAAAATGGCAAAACATTTTTAAATAAATAATTTAAACATTTAGCACGATCGTCTAATCGTAATGAAGTATCTGCTTTTATAGTTTCGTCTAGGAATTGAACAAGAAATGATATTAATAAAAATAACTTTATGAATCTATAAACACATTTATACGGATTTTTTTCTGAACGGAAAGCCAAACCCCCAATCTAGAATATTGTCAACATATTTAATTTCTTAAAACACTTTTAGAAATTTGGGGCTATTAAATATGAAAAAAAATAAACAAAAATTCATACCAAAAACAAACTGAAAACAATTTCTCACGCTTCGTTTGCTGAACCTCACAAATCATAACTCGTCACCATTCAGTAATGATTTACGATATTTTTCCCTCAGCTAAAATCCACCACCGATTTTATGTAGCATAGCCGCATCGCTCGTTAAGGCAACATTGTCAGGACCATCTATCTTTCCACATAAATTTGTTTCGTTACAAGACAAAGAGTTAAGTTGTACGACGTACAATATTGTCTGTTAGATTAAATTATTAATGGAATTCTGAAATATATCACAATCTCTCATATCTTCAAAGGGATCGAGACAATCTATTGATGTTATATGATAAGTCATTTCTCCCTCCCCCTTTATCTCCCATCCAAAAAACAGTGGGTGTTATAAGATTAATATGTGTGATAATCTGTGGTAGTACCTATAGCCACAGAACGGATCAGATTTGGATGTAGATTTTTATTTTGTTTGTTAATTATCCTAATAGATGTGATATAAGATTATAGTTTTAAAACTCCGACTTTCAAGGTTTAAAATTAGCTCGCCGCTTTTCTTCGGAAGAGTCATTAATTTCCTCTATTAATGACTAATTATTTTCCGTTTTAGGCATTGCAGTAGCAACATTCCTTGGAAATTAATTATATTATTAATTGATCAATAAAGCAAACGTATAGAAAAATAAATTATAAAGTTAGGTACGATTCAACAAAGGTCGTTTAGAAATGTTTTAGTTGATATTAAAACTATCATAATATATGATAATAGTGTATGTATGTATATAATATCCTATATTATATAAAGCAGAAGTTCTTGTTTTCAACCGATTTAATAAAAAGGACGATTTTATCAATTCAACTGTTTTGTGTTTGTTAGCTCGTAACTTTTTACTGAGTGAATCGGTTGTTACATTTTATTTATTTTAAAGCCCAGCTCTAGCCACACTAAGTTTAGTTTTAAAGAATAGCTTTAATTGAACCTTCCATGGGACCCCATTTCAGTTTGGTCTAGGTCTGCGGTTTAGATTTTTTGTTAAATACTTTTAATTTATGTCATCGTCGGCAATGGAGCTGGTTGGTCGCCTGATGGTAAGCGCTACTACCGCCCATGAACAATTGGAGAGACGCAAGGTCGATTGCAGACCTTACGCCGCTACATACGGATTGCCGACATCAAATAGGAAAGGAAATAACAAAGGATTGACGAGAGGAATAAAGGAAAGGACTGGGATAGAGGCTTCCGGCTCCCCCACTCACCGAAACACAGCAGAATGCTATTTCACGCCGGTCTTCTGTGAGGGTGTGGTACTTCCCCGAGCGAGCTGTCCCAATTCGTGCCGAAGTTTACTCGACTGCCACATACAAAAAATAGGTATTTATTTTTAAATACATCGTCTATACATCTCTGTTTGTCCCGATAAACCGCCGAAACGGTAAGATCAATTGCTTCAGGATCTATCTTTAAAATCGTTTCATGATGATCACGTATATTTACCATATTATATTAGCACTACATTCAAGAGCATATTAAATTCATGAGCACTATGTCAGCCTGTAATCTGTGTACTAATAAAATAATTTAAACTTATAATTCCTTCTTATTGTACGTTAAATCATTGATCAGATTTAATGAGACTACATAAGTTTAAAGCGTGTATGATTATTCCTTAACATCCTACTAATACTAAGTTAAACTAAGACAGTTTGTAAATATGGATTGATGGTTGGTTGTACGGTTGTTTGTATCTCTATGAAATTTAGTACAGATAGGTTATAGTCTAAATTAGCACATAGGCTACTTTTTACCCGGGTACCACGCGAATGACGCCGCGGATAATAGCTAGCGTATAATAAATGATAAACCGAAAAAAGGTTAATTATATGCTACAAAATTGATTCGATGGCAAAAATTAATTCGTTTATCGATTAAATACCATGGTAATATATATAACTATTCATATATATAATTCTTCAAGTAACACAGTATTGTAAAAGTACAGTGTACAAATTTCTACTAATTCGCGTTATCTAATTGTGATCAGTAGCTGTATATTATACGTATGTGTGCGTACGGACCTGTGTACCGACAGAGTCGGCCGAGACCATTGATTCGTTGATTTCATAAATGTGTGTGTGTGTGTGTGAGTGTGTGTGTGTGTGTGTGTGTGTGTGTGTGTGTGTGTGTGTGTGTGTGTGTGTGTGTGCGCGCGTGTGTGTGTGTGTGCATCATCATAAGCCGCTCAGTCATTTAACAAACAAACAACAAACTTTAATGACTGAGCGACTTCTTGGACCGAGTTTTTAATTTTACACATTAAGATTTTGCTATGTCACGAGTTTATCTATTACATCTGGAATCTGTATTCGTTTGTCGAAATAAACTGGATTCGCGAAATATTTTGGATCGGTGCCCAATGACATTGGTATGTAGTTACGATATTTCTTACGATTCGTATTCCATTATATTCGATTTAGATGGACTTACGAGATATTTGCGGGGTTAATTAAATAAAACAGAACGTAATAGATACGTATATAGCAAAGTCGATAAGGGATATTTTGGCGCAATAAAACTAAAGGGAGGAAATTCTAAGTCTTAATAAAGTTTGGGATTTGAAGCTATAAAACATTAAATACCTATTTATAAATAAAAAAAAACATCATTTTAATCCGTAAGTATACCCTTTTTATTTAGCAAGACACGATAGATTAATCTTATATATCTGTTACCATTAAAATATAATATCCAATCATACGAAAAAACAGTTTCTATATCTAAACCCTGACCCAAATCATACTATATCCCAACACTCACACGAAAAGAAAAATTAATATCCATTCTGAATCGCAATTTAATCAAATCACAATGAAAATTTATAGCCATAATTAATAAGGCAGCGAGATAAAACTGAAGACTACTAATGTCTCTTTAATAGGTTCTCAACTGAAGTTTTTGGGGACATGAAGAATTTACTAACTTAATATACTCCGAGAGTGTTCATAAAAATGATTTATTTTAAGTAACTTTCAACGTTTTAACGTTTGTCCATACATAACTTAATATAGAGGACTGTTCTTCGAGAACTTTATCATTTTTAATTTAGTGTATTATATTTTTATGTGAATGAAGCGTTGGTGCTTTGAAGTTCAATATAATGCATAATGTTTCATAGTTGATTAAAATCTGATATCATAGTTGATAAGAAAATAAATATTTTGTTCGTTCAAAATATCATTAACAAGTTCTTATTATACTTAACTAGTGGTCCGCTCCGGCTTCGCCAGTGGTACTTATATAGCCTGTAGCCTTCCTCAATAAATGGGCTATCTAGCACTGAAAGAATTTTTCAAATCGGACCAGTAGTTCCTGATATAAGTGCGTTCAAACAAACAACTCTTCATCGCATAGATCGCATGTATAAAACTAAACTAGTAAATTAAAAAAGGTGCGTTTAAAAGTCGCCATAAAATAATGTATGCTAACTGTATCCACGACTTCTTTCGCGTTAAAGTATCGAGATACAATTTTAAAGTAGACTAGCTGCACCCGGCAAACGCTGTTCTGCCTTACTCTGATCATTTAGAGGTATGAAAAATAGATGTTAGCCGATTCTCAAACATACCCGATATGCACACAAAATTTCATAAGAATCGGTCAAGCCGTTTCGGAGGAGTATGGCAACGAAAACTGTGACACGAGAATTTTATATATTAGATTTGTTTGTGAACTACGGGTATACAAACAAACGAAAAACAAAACCAATTTATTACTGCAAGACAAAGCCCGAAGATTGCAATTTCATTCTTAAGATGAGTTTTGATTTTACTTTATTGTATTGTACCTATGTTTATACTTACTAAGAAATACAGCTGAATAGTTTGTATGTTTAACGCGATAATCTCAGGAACTACTCAACCGATATCAAAAATTCTTTTACCGTTGGATATACTCATATAGTACAAACAAAGATTTTTCCCGCGACTTCGCACACGTTAATAAA
>NC_052115.1:7635747-7731080 GCF_012273895.1 Zerene cesonia | reverse complement strand
CCCCCCTATTTTATTTTTGTACATACAAATTCCTCTTCAATGATAAACTCCTCTTAATATATTAATATTCATAATAAAATAGCGAATTTATTTTATACTATATAAAGATGACGTCACAAATTAATACCGTGTTTTAAACAAAATAAATATAAATAAATACCCATTACGTACAGCAAATTGGCAATGGTCTCTTCTCGTATTTTTTAATTCCCCACCCAGCAATTAACTGCGCCACAATGGGAGTTATGACCTACTGAAATAACAATAAACCCTAATGAAACTAAATAGCATGCACGCTGTTTCGAATGAACATCTGATGCTATTCGTATTAGTTTAACATTGTTGAAAGTTTGTTCATAATTTTAAGGGTATATACTGTTATTATATTATATCAAAACTAGCTGCGCCCCGCGGCTACCGCGTAAGTCCCTATCCCGTAGGAATATCGGGATAAAAAGTTGCCTATATGTTATTCCAGTTGTCCATCTGTCTACGTACGAAATTTCATTTCAATCGGTTCAGTAGTTTTATCGTGGCAACAAACACACACAGATCCTTACAAACTTTCGCATTTATAATATTTGTAGGATAGTAGGATTATATAGGTAAAAATCTAAAAAAACATCCCTCAACTACTACTGGCTTCACTCGCTTTGATACTGAGTATTGTAAAAGATAATTTAAGTCTGGTGATACTAATCAGGATTATATGAGTCATCAAATTATTGTATTTTCGCCGTTCCTTGATAAGTGTACAAAGTTTGAAATAAAAGCTCTGGGGGAGCCGGAGGCCCATATCCTTTTCCTTCCTTTCACAGTCCTTTCCTTTATTCCTCTCGCCAATCCTCTCTTAATCCCTTCCCAAAAAGTCGGCAATCCATTTGCAGAGGCGTAAGGACTGCAATGGACCTTATGCCTCTATAAATGTTGATGGGCGGTGGTATCGCTTATCATCAGGCGACCCACCAGCTCCATTGCCGACTGTGTCATAAAAAAAAGGTTAAATCGTAGTTCAGTAACATTGAAACTGTCGAGTTTTAGTGTTAATATGCTAATAAACTTTGAATCTATTTAGATTCCCTCCCTGTTATTATCGCTCTGAGTATTCGCAACTACTTCTAATTAGAAGTTGCTAATAATCTGCATATTAAATTCCCAAACTAAAGGTTCAATAGCAATGTTCCCCTACTAATATTATAAATGCAAAAGTTTGTGTGGATGGATGTATGTGTATGTATATTTGTTACTCTTTCACGCAAAAGCTACTGAACCTGATATGGACTTACGCGGGAGAAACCGCGGGGCGCAGCTAGTCTGTACTAGTAAAGAGCTGAAGAGGACGTTTTAAAACGAATATATCTTCGGAACCCTAACTGAACCAATTGCAGAAATTCTTTCACAATTGGAAATACATGTGACTACTGCGCATAATATATTATGTCATCATCATATCAGCCCATACATGTTCCCACTTGAAAGCAGGCCATGAGGGTTCAGGCCAAGTGCGGGTTGGCGATGTCACATGTCGCCGAACTTTTTTTTATGTCATAGCGGGCAACTGAGCTAGTGGTTCGCCTGATGGTAAGCGATCACTACCGCCCACGAACATTCCTAGAGGCCTCCGCGAATGCGCTACCCGCTTTTAAGCGGTCCTTACCCCTTCAATCCTAAAAAAAGATTGATGACTTGAAAGAAGGAATGGACTGGGAAGAGTCAGGACACGGGTCACTGGCTCACCAACTCACCGTACGAAACACAATAGCATGCTATTATTTCAAGCCGGTTTTCTGTGGTGGTGTGATACTTCCCCGGTGTGAGCTGGCCCAATTCGTGCCGAAGCGTGCTTGAATCAAGAAATAGACATGAAAAATGAACATATCATTATTATCGAAGACTGAGTTCTTCATAGTTTCTTGGCAAGAAACTAAAGTCCAGATAATTACATCGTTTACCAGAATGGTTAACAACCCAATATATTATGATCAAAGCAGTCCAAACCTTTGCTAGTGAGGCGAGTTTTAATGACTAAGTGCAAAGGAATACTGGTTATAACTGTAGTTGATAATAAAATGAAGAATGGGAGACATAAAACTATTTTTGTGTATGTCTTGTGAAATACAGAACGATTGTGTATTCTTGTGTGTACATTAAGAGATCGAAGAATTTTGTATAACACATATCCCTATTAATGCGAAAATAACGTATGTCTGTCCGTCTCTTTAACCTTAAACTTATGAAGCAATTTGGATGAAGCTTGGTAGAAAAATATTTTGAGAGTTTGAGTTTTGTTTATATTGCCAAGTTTGGCATAAACACATTTAAATATATATAAATACATAGTGGTAAAGTATTCAATAAAAAAAACTATTTTATTTTTAAGAGATACCTACAGCCTGGTGATAGACCGCAAGACAGATAGACAAACGGACAATGAACTCTTAGTAATAGAACAGTGTAATAGGGTCCCGTTTTACCCTTTGGTAACGAAACCCTGAAATTGTGAAATTTATTATAATTGAACAGCAATTTTCCAATATTTTTCAGCGAGATTAATTCAAAATATTATTTTAATAACAAAATTTTAGGTAAAAAAGAGCAAATATTGAAAAACGATATCGCTTTATTCTCGCAAATGAAAGGCACATTTTCCGACTATAATTAAAAAAATATACTTTTATAACTCCCTTCATTTTGTGTCAGAACTCAGAATGTACAAAAATTACTAACAATTAACTGAAAAACTATTGAAACATTCCATGGGAAGACATCATCTGTCGTTATCACTCTAACTCAATTATTCAGATATATATCGAAAGCATCAAACATTTTTACACATTGAACTTCGAGCGAAGCGAGCTAATGAATAAACAATTAAAAACTCATCACGCCAAAAGGTAGGCTTCATTGAAATTCCCTTTCAGTAGTCTCCACCACTATTCCTTATAAACCAAACTAATGGCTCCTTCTGATTGCGTGTCGACTTGATTAATAGCATTTTCATACTTTACTTTGATTGCTTCATTTTCCTGTCGCCATGTTTACAAAGCGTTATGCTAATATTGGGGATTTATTAATTACTCTGTTACGTTTTAATTTTGAGGATCCATTTGCTTTGAGTGTTGTATTTTCATTGCATTTATATGAGATGAATTGAAGGGCAAATGGACAGGATGAACTGTAAATATGCCTTTTAAGATATTATAAAGATACTAGCTGATTTGGCAAACGCTGTTCTGCTACTTTTATCATTTACGGGTATGAAAAATAGATGTTGGCCGATTCTCAGACCTACCCGATATGCACAAAAAAATTTCATAAGTATCTGTCCAGCCGTTTCGGAGGAGTATGGCAACGAAAACTGTGACACGAGAATTTTATATATTAAAGATAAAGCTATTAAATACTAAAATACTAAAGTATACTGTAAGGTTGTAAAAACCGATTATAATCTGTCTCTCAAGGTTGCGAACTATCGAAAAATAGTGATCACTATACATTAGTTATATATACATTCGTTTGCTATTTAACGAATTAAAGTTCGTTAGATTATAATGCTGATGTATCCCGAGACTTAACTTCCCCAAACGTCCGTAAAGTGCAAGCGGGGCATTACCATGTAAGTAGTTTCGACAATTCTTATATCGAAAGATAACACGTTAAATTGTAAATAGAAAGTATGTTCACCATTTTTTTGAGGTTTTGGGTAACCATTTTCCGACAAATTATAATTTTGCACACACACACCCACACCGACAGATTATAATCTTGCACACACACACCCAAGTAAGCGCGCGCGCACGTGCCATTCCAAACACCTACGATAAGTAACAAATTAATTTTCCTTTGCTTTTCTTTTAATTAGATATAAAACTGACTGTAATATTGTTTAAAGGGAGAAAGAGTTTCTTTTATTCCTCTCGTCAATCCTTCCTTAATTCCTTTCCAGCTTGAAGTCTGTAGTCGACCTTACGCCTCTCCAAATGTTCATGGGCGGTGGTAGAGGGTGGTAGGTGGTAGGGTGGTAGAGGTGGTGGTAGGTATCAGGCGACCCAGCTCCATTGTCGTCTATGACATAAAAAAATACCTCAAACACCATTCAACATTCCCCAAATAAAATTAACTCAAAGCAACAAAAGCAACATATTCATTTATTCAATCAAAATTTCAAGAAAACTGAGCGAAACTCAAACTTCCCGAGATAAGGTACGCACAGATATGAATACGCTTAAAACTTACACGTAACTCTGTATGAATGTTACATTTCTCGTTATTTCGAAACCGGCTTTACTAGAATACTCGCTTATGAAAAAAAAAATGGTTGCCTGTAAATTCGGTTTTACGGGCGAAGATTTTACGTGACAACGTCTTTTTGTCGGTAGAATATTTATTGATATGAATATTATTACATTGCACAATAGGAACAAGGATTTGAATGAAAATAAGAATTGCACAAATTTTAACTATAGAAGATATATTTTGTTTACTAAAAAGACAGAGACAGACACAAGCACGCGCCGATTCAATGCGCCTAATTCTCTAGTGCTGCGCGCGCGGCGGACCGATCATAGTTCGGTGACTCATCGTAACGTTACTGGGCGTTACACTTTTTCATGAGTGACTCCTAGCCGCAACCTAATTTAAGACGTTGTCACGTCAATATAAATCCATATCATGTCTACCTACTTATTATGCTTTAACAATACTTTACAAAACAGGATGTTCAAAATTTTCAGAACTCAGAACTTTCGACTCGACGATTTTGATGATTCTTATTTATTTGAAAGCTAGCGCATCCAGGATAGACATTTAAAATTGGTCTAGTTCTAACATTGAGGTAAAGTGAACGCGGTTTAGGAGAGAACTGTATAATTTTGGTATACAAAAAAATTTATTAATATAAGTATCTTAGGAAATTAATCAATTCCTGCGAATTGATTCTTTTTCTTAACTTTAAAAGTTTGATCGTTGTAATCTTATTTAAAATGTCAATTGCGAAATGAAATTTTCTAGTTCTATTGTTTTAGATTCAATTCCGAGACAGCCCAGCCGAAGACAGGATGTGTGGTTACTTGTAAATATTAAAATACTATTATTTTATTAAAATAATAGTTAAATAGATTAACATGACTGAAAATTTGATGAATTTTATGCACAAAATACTTCATATATAATTCACCCGTTTAAGCTTTATAATTAAACCCTCATTTAATACAAAATTGGAAAACGCATCATCAAAGTGATTTATAATAAATTTTTAAAACTTAACATTAATTATGCTAAAAGTATAAAGTGCACGAAATAATTATATACAGATGAAGAGTTTGTTTAAATGCACTTGTAGGTTTTGTGCTAACGCAGGATATTCAGTCGCTTATCTGGTCGTCGGTGGGCTTGTTTACACGCGGCCGCACCCGCGGTAGTGGATGATTTCATATGAGATCCCACGACCTCGGCGAATAGCGAAGACGGGACACAGTGGAGTTTAGTCGGTAGGTCCATTGCCTCTCTAGGCAGTGGAAGTCGGACATAACCCACGTCCTTGAATTGACGTGGGTATGCATGAGCATTCTCCACTTAAAAAAACGGATTTTCGGTCGCGTCGCACATCGCGTCATTAGCGTCGCCCCTCAGTTGTCCCGTAACTCGCGCCACCGACCCACGTTTTAAGTAGTATATAGTTAGTGTAGTCTATTTGTTGAGTAATTTAGCGAAAATATAATTATTTTTTTTACTGGAAATTTTAATTTATCTCTGCATACGCTACACTAAACACTTTCTCACTATTTCAAAATTTCACCGGTGGTAATGTACACCATCCTGAGCTATAGGCTATGTACCTACCACAGGCGAAGCCGGGGTGTACGCTAGTATAAAGTGAAGTCCCGTGTCCCCTACTGGGGTATGGAGCAGATGATATACATCTGCTACTGATCAATTTTATTTATGGACAAGTAAGTGATCAGTCATAGAATCAGATCTGTGTCCTGCCAGACCGAGACATTTTTTTTGCGTCCCCAACGGGAATCGAACCCAGTACCCCTCGGTTCTAAGCTCACGCGTTAACCACTGTATAAGGAGGTGGTCACCGGTACGCTAGTATATCGTATATCTAAATACGTAAGCATAGCTACAAACGAAATTTTAAATCTCGTCATGACAGTCAAGCGACTGTACGAATAAAATCCATAGGAATATTTCGTAGATTATTTTTTGTATGGTACAATTTCCTACCATCTTTTTTAAACGACAAAGGCCCCTGTCGTGTTTGTGAGGCCAGAAATGTCACCGGTCCGAACACCGAATACTTATTTTTTAATCGGATAAACAAAAACGTGGCTTTTTGGCGATATGTATTCAAAATCTCTTTTGCGGAACTGTAGTGATGGTTTGCGAGGAAAATTCCGAATAAAATACTCTATAGAATACAATGCTGTACATACAGAGTATTACCTATATAAATGTAGGTATAGATATATAGGTTTTTTACGTGCCACGTTGTTTACGTTTGTTTTTCGTATGAAATTGCAAGTTGTATTTATCATAAGTGTACAAATAGGTGATCATTGGGCTTATGTCAGAATTATGAACTTTAGAAATAACAACTGAATTCTGTTCCTGTCTCATCTTCTTCGGAATGACGCAATAAAGGAAGAAAATTAATTAAGATAAAATATCCGCGCAGCAGAGAATTTTCCTTCATTAGTAATTAGGAGTTGTTCTGTCCAATAAATTGGCCAATATAAATAGAAAAACATTGACAGATCGTAGAAAAACCTTTAAGTTTAACAATTATTATTTACCATGTTTGTTTGCTCACACTGAAACACAGGTCTCCATGGAGCTAAAATTAAAAGGAGAAATAAAAAAGGTTGATTTTTCTCCATAGATAAAACTAGCTTTGATTTATTTTCAAATGTGCCAAGGTTTTTAAAAATTTACTCAAAACTTGCGTAAAATAAACCAAATAAAGGAATAACGGGTTTCATTTGACAATATTTACACTTCGCTACACTATAAGCAAACTATTTGATGACGTACGATGAAAATTGAGAACTCTGTTTGCTGTATCCCAAGCAAATATTTAAATCGTTGATAATTACGAGGGAAATGAATATATCCGTACAAAATTCCGCTTGCATTAGCTTGATGTTAGCTCAAAATTGTATGTATAATTAGGGACTAAACTAAATTTTGTGAATCGTTATTGCTGTGCAATATGGATATTTTATAGACCCCAAAAGAGTAGTTTATTATGTCCGTTTGTCTGTTTGTATTTACCTCAACCACGTAGAACCTATGAAAATATTGACAACATTTTATATGGTGAAATAGAAATATACGGTCCAATTTATAGGCTACATTTTATTTGAAAAAAAAATATATATATCTAGGTATTAAAGGGGCCTATCCATGTAGTCGGGGCATAAAAAATTAATGCGCAAATATGAAATAAAATGACCATATAGGTACTATGATAAGGTTCTTTACAAATTAAATAGAGGTTTTCCAAACAGGTTATCTGTTGTTGTCCTATTGTACGGATTGTGCTTAGGTCTGAGAACGTTGTTTATTCAATGATCGAACTACCCTCACTTTGTTAATAGTCTGACTGACTACATCAATTAAGCGTTTGGAAAGAATTGCAGTACATTCTTATTACGATCAAACTAATATTCAACTACCTACTGAAATGAAATGAAATTAAATGAAATGAAATTCTTTATTGCTTATAAAAAACAAAACAAAGAAAAGCTGAACAACATTAAATAAGCAAAAGGCGGCCTTATCGCTAGGTAGCGATCTCTACCAGGCAACCCTTAAAGTAAAAGAAAAAAAAAAGAATATACAAAATAGAAGGTGAGCAAAAATAAGGCAATTTAGAAAAATTTGGTGATGGTATTTAATACATACATATTATATACATACAGACATACACACATACGTACATAATTAAAATATAAGTATATATAAACAGATTTATAATAAGTTTAAATACATGAACAAAAATGAAATAACCCAATAAAATACATATAACACACATAACATATAACTATATACCTATACATAGACTACAGATTCACCTTACCATTATACCTTTTTCATTTCCAATAATATATTATGAGAACAGAATGTGGTAAAGGCGTGTAGCCAATAACTTATAATTGCTGTATATTGTGTATAATATAAGTAAATTATAATTGCTGCCATCCACCACCAATATCTATCCTTTTGTATATTGAAAAATCCTACCCATAGGTTGCCTGGTAGAAATCGCTTAGTAGCAATAAGGCCGCCTTTTTGGCTCTATTTTATGTTTCTTCATTAATTTGTTTTCCTTTTTATACATTATTTTTATTTAAAATTGGTGCTAAATAAAGTGTATTATTATTATTATGTGTTATTATTATTAACTTAAAAACAATATATGCATAGTAATAAAGCTTTATGCGGAAATATTGAAATGTTAACGAAGAAATGCCATAATCCACACTGGTTTGATCATACATCAACTAACGAAATATTCATTACAACTTAATGTGCTCGGAGCGAGCGAGTTAATCCACTTTCCTGTAAAACGTAGTGAAATATATAGAACCTTGTTTTTGTTTAATTGATATACCATATTACTAAGACTTCGCTGTCCGTCTGTCTGTCTTCTGTCAGTCTGTTCGTCTGTCACCAGGCTGTATCTCGACAACCAGTAATACTTAGATCAACAATTGTAATTCTCTGAAATCGTGTCTTTTGCAGCCGCTATAATAACAAATAATAAAAAGTTTGGAAAATCCAAAAGTGCACGCCTCATAGCGGTTTTTAATTTTTACAAGAAAAAAATTAAAATAAAAAAAAGACTTGAATTTTTCGCGCCATTGTCTACCCAGAAATGGAAAAATAAGGTGCTACACGCAAGTATTGTAAACGAGCCTTTTTGCATAACGTAACAGAAAAATAGTTGATGAGATAGAAATGTACATTCGATAAGTGGATTTTTGTTTTGTCAATTAAAATTAAATTACATTGAATTAGACCGCGATCTTCGAAAGGAAATAAATTTAGATGATACCGAAGCGTTTAAAAAATAAATAAATTCGATTAGTTAAGTTTTTCGCGAGTTATCGTGACCACGCCGGTTTACATACATACATACAAACGGACAGGCTTAGAATAATTTTTTTAAACATTTTTTTAGTTATTTACAAAGCACAATAAGATTTAAAAATGTCATGAGTGTTGAAACTAGTGTTTTTTCTTCACAATTATGTATGAATATTATTCTACAAGTGCGATAGAAAATATTTATAGATACTTTTAGTTCAAAAAATCCCTTGATTTTCGTTAAGCGAGAGTAGAGCACTACCTCAACGCTCCGTTTATGAGGCGTGCAAAATTAAAGTTCTGTAACGATCGGAATGGTTATAAATTGGATGGGTGAAAACAACCTGATTTGACGTGAGATGTCTTGAATGTCATGCCAAATTTATCCTAATATACTATTTTGCAGTTCAAAATTATATCAAAAATATATTAATTATATTTTATATATTTACTAGCTGCACCCGGCAAACGCTGTTCTGCCTTACTCTTATCGTTTAGTGGTATGAAAAATAGATGTTAGCCGATTCTCAGACCTACCCAATATGCTTACCAAATTTCAGAGGAATCGGTCAAGCCGTTTCGGAGGAGTATGGCAACGAAAACTGTGACACGAGAATTTTATATATTAAGATTATTTTATTTGATTTCGTCAATTATTTGCCTCCAGCCTCATATACAATTTTTTATTTGATTTGATTTGAAAATTATGAATACACAAGCATTGATTTTAACAATTATTTGCCTGTCACATGATACCCCATGTACATAAAGGGACTTCTAATTAGCCTTTATCCCACAAAACAACATCTAACTACAAAGTGTCAAACATCCAAATTTTCTGATCATAAATATCATCTCTTATAGCTGCGTCAACGGGGACGAAGTAATGGCATTTCTGGAGAGTTAAGGATACACTACATAGGAGTACTACATAATAAGTTTTCCATTGTCTTTATGCTTAGATCTTCAAAATTACACAACAAATTTTAATGGTTTTTTTATTAAATAGATAAAGTGATTCAAGAGGAATTTATTTATTATAGAAAAAAGGGGGAGAAAGGTGTGTAGATCTGAATTTAACGCTTACAAAGCCATGGACAAAACTAGTCTCAAATAGTTCTATAGTATTTGGTACTTTCTTAATTGAACCCAGAACCGCTAACTTCCTAGGTTTCAAGATCCCATAAAGTTACTAATCAAGCACAGTTCTTAAGTTTACAGAATCCGGCCAAGTTAATGTTTCTCGCTCATTCGACACCCGTGTACCAACGGACAGGAAATGAATGGAAGTCAGTGGGAAGTTAGATAGATATTATACGTTTATTAAAATAGCACATTCAACACACGACAATTACAAAAAGACAAACTCAAACTCAAACTTAAACATTTATTTATTTAATTAGACCTCTCATAAAACCTTAACTTAACCTTAACTTTTAAATAATATAATACTAATAACTTAGTTTTAACATTTAAAGAAAATAGACAAATAAATAAAAAACATGTTTATACTATTACATCACTACATAGTATAAAACAAAGTAGCTTTCCGTGGTCTGTGCGTCTGTATGTTTAGATATTTAAAATTACGCAACACATTTCGATAGGGTTTTTTTTAAACCTAGAGTGATTTAGGAGGAAAGTGTAAATAATTAATAAAAAAAAAGGCACGTATATCAAATGCATTATTGCACCCGTGCGAAGCCGGGGCAGGTCGCTAGTCATTAAATAAAAGTGTTCTCTGTCTCAGATAAGTATTTCAAATGTAATAATAATGATGTGGTGAGTCAATGCGGAAGCCATCTGTCACAATTTTAAAATAAAGGGACTTGTTTGTCAATATAAAAAGAATCACAACTAAAATTATATGAAACTAGCTTTTCGCCCGCGGCTTCGCCCGCGTAGAATTCGCTTATATCGCGCGACATGGTAAGGAGTATTTTTTTCGCATTAAAAAGTATGGTTTGTTCTTTCCCACGTTTAGCTCCATCTTCATACCAAGTTTCATCAAAATCGGTTTGACAATAACGAACTTTCATACAAACTTTCATCCCCTCTTTCAACCCTTTCTACCCTTTTTTTGCGATAAAAAGTATCCTATTTCCTTTCCCAAGTTCAGTTCTATCTTCATACCAAATTTTATCAAAATCGAATCAGTGGTTTAGGCGTGAAAGCGTAACAGACAGACAGAGTTACTTTCGCATTTATAATATTAGTAGGGATGTTGCCAAGAGACTATTGTAAATCTTCTGGAAGTAAATTCACATCAAGTTCCATGCATAAAAAATAAAAATAACTATTTATAGAAAATATACAAGGTCCATGCATAAAAAAATAATGATAACTATTATAGAAAGTATAACTTATTAACACATTTTATGAACATGTTTCGCTAGTCTAATCCAAAGATAAGCCTTACAGATCACATAATAGGCGTGTTAATCACTAGGTAATATATAAATTAAAGCGAGCTGCTAGAAAATGAGATTACATTGTAGCGCGGGAAATTGCCACATGCCTTTTTGTTGAACACTAATATCCAGTATTAAAACCGTAATAAAACTATTATGTTTCTATAACATCCAACCATTATTTGATACGACTGAATTTCAATCGTAATTGAGGCCACCAAAACCTGAGTGTCATAGGCTTCAATTAATCAAACATTATTAAGATTTTTTTAAGGTAGCAGGTAGGGTAAGCATAGGAGCTGGTGGGCCACCTGATTTTAAGTGGTCAAAACCACTCATTATCACATGCTACACTTATAGTGTTACATGTGCTTTGCCAGGCTTTTAATAATAAATTATCTATACTAATATAATAAAGAGGAAAAGTTTATGTTGTTTCTTTGTACACTAAAGGCTCCGAAACTACTGGCCCGATTTAGAAATTTCTTTCACGAAAAGAAAGCTACATTATTTTTGAGTGCTATAGGATAAATTTTACTCCGGAATGTATCGCGGGCGAAGCCGGTGCGACCAGCTAGTATTAAAATAAAATACATACCATCACGGTTGCATATTTCGAAACATAATTGCAGGTAGTCTAACAGTCACTATTTATTACATCTACTATTTCAATACAGATTGCAAAACATTCGCGATTTGTTTTTCGTAACCTGAACGCAAGCTTTTATTGCATTGTTATAATAATATACACCTATTCATAGATATGTCTTATTGTGATTTTAAAAGAGCAACTACAGAGTTTCTTGCCGTCTTTTCTCTGTAGAAACTGCCTTCCGAACCGGTGGTAAATGTTATAACTGTGTAATATGACGATTCAACAGTGCTTCTATAAGAAGTCTAATTGAATAAATACGTTATAATTGGATTTTTTTTAATTATTTTTAGTTTGAGTTATTAGTACAATTTCTAAGTATTACCAGCAGTTATGTCTACGTACTAATATTGCAATTAAGTTCTTGAAAACTTCGAAATTAAAAACTTTTTAACTGATTTTAAACGCGATTTATTCATTATATTATTAACCCGTTAAAAAGTTTTTAATTTCTAAATGTATAATACTCACGTAAAACCAAACACAAGAAAATACATTCTTGAAAACTGTCATTGATAAAGATCCATATGTATCAAGTTAAAGTTTTTTTGTTAGTTCGTACCTGTAAATATACTTTTGAAACGGTTCAAGAAATCCAAATAAATAAAAACATTGTTTGTTCAAACGCGCTAATCTCTCAAACTGAACGATTATAAAAATTATTTCACCGATATAAGCATGACTAGCTGCGCCCCGCGGTTTCCCGCGCGTAAGTCCCTATCCCATAAAAATATCGGGATAAAAAGTTGCCTATATATTATTCCAGTTGTCCAGCTGTCTACGTACCAAATTTCATTGAAATCGGTTCAGTAGTTTTTGCGTGTAAGAGCAACAAACACACACACATCCTTACAAACTTTCGCATTTATAATATTAGTAGGAAGTAGGATTAGTAGGATTTCTGAGTGCTATACTCCACGGGTAAAGGCGAGGCGGACCGCTAGTCAGGTAATTAAGAGATGTTGTAATAAAAATATAGCATTACTCCTTTAAAACACAATTATTTTTAGAATCAATTAATGAGAAAACACAACCCGTTGTGTATGTTATAATGTCATTAGCAAATTTGATTGTTAGCTTAAATAAACTAGTTTGAATTATGGACGAAATTAAATATAGAATTCATCACCGCTTTATACCGGCTTTTTCATCCGTGAAACTATTCCTTTATAAAATTCTATCACAAATAGCATCGCCGTGAAAAAATCTACACAATATGAAAGACATTTCCCAACTAATTAATAGCATTAAAAATAAAAACATATCAATTCCAACCATCTTCCTAATTAATATTCTAATTAGCGGTTACACTTATGAATATAAGATTGATAGTTTGTTTCACACTAACATAATAAATATGCAAGTATCCATTAAATTGAATACAAAGCCGCTGTTTTAAGACCTTTTTTATTTCTATTATTTCTATTTTTTTGTTGAATACGGTCTTTCAAAAACCTTGAAATAATAATAAATACGGACGAACAGTAACAGAAGAGACTAATTTCATACTGAATAAGATAATTGCAAAGCAAAAGCTGATATATAATTTAGAGTTATTTTTAACATAAAACATCCACAATGACCGCTTTCAAAAAAAGGAAACAAGCATCAGAATCGGTCCACCCAGTCGAAAGTTCTGAGGAAACAAACTTAAAAAGTACGATTTGAAAACCTCCTTTTTTTGACGTCGGTTGTATGTTTAGAATACTGTGTACGTGAATATTTTAACGCCCCAAAATGTTTGATTTTATAAAATGTGAATTTGGCCGTAAATTTCCAACCCATTTTAGTTACAGAAAATAATATCAGGTATGACCTCCTAATAGTTCGTACATTTATCATAGTATATTTCGAAATTATCGATAAAATAGTATTCTACGTAAGATTGGAGCGTCATTATTCCACCAAATAACAATTAAACTTCCGTTAACCTCATGTCAATTTCAAAATATTTATATAATATTTGTAATATTCGAGAGACTTCTAGAAGTATTGTCAATATAACGGTGTGAAAGGTGGTAAAAAAATGTCATTTAATACAATTTTATGGGCAGCTCCTTCGTCTGCACACTGGATATTACGACTCGTAAAACGAAATAGTTATTGAAGGCGAACACGGGTTTAATATAAACAATGCACGCTTACCGTAACTTACATTTTCACATTCCTTATTCGAAATCACACTCACACCACTTATTCACAAGTCACAACACAGATGTGCGTAAAATAGAATATCTCACAAACGGACGTGCGTTCAGCGCGGAGGTTGACACGAAACTGCCTGAAAACGGGCGGGGGCGCCACCTCGCCCGGGTGAGCGTTAACAAAACGATTTTTCCATTTATTTTTACAATTATTATTAAATGTAGATGTAGCTGAGGCTGTCATGTTGATGTATTAAAGCTTAGCTATTATTGGAATATATTATGTGCCGTTCAGATGTTCTTGAAAGGTTTGAATTCAATATATCAGTTAGGAACTGGGGGGATATAATATATCTTTGATTATAGTGTGCTTATTTACTTTTTTTTGATACTCAGAGGTCAAATCTACACTTATAATGGCATATTAGCTAAAGAGTTTGTCGCTTATTTTAAAGTTCACAACCTCAATCGTTCGGAAATTTAAAATACAATACATGCGACTGATGTGGTGAGAGTGAGTTAATGAGAGGATCATTTCAATTCTAAACGAGTGGGACTTGTTGACGAGGACCAGTACGCAAAACAGCTGCAAAAATCTTATACCTACGTCTTTGTAACATATGTTAAATTTATACTAATATTATATAGCTGAAGAGTTTGTTTGTTTGTTGGAAAGCACTAATCTCAGGAACTACTGGTCCGATTTGAAAAATTCTTTCAGTGGTTGAAAGCCCATTTATTGAGGAAGGCTATAGGCTATATATATACCACGGGCGAAGATGGGGCGGACCGTTTGTGACTAATAAAAAGAACACATGTTAAATCGCTAAGTCGTTTTCAAAACGATAAGGAGGAAATAGGCTGGCTTTTGTGATTGTTATACTGTGAAACTGCTTTTGTAATTGTAAAGCAGACATTAGACTTCAAACATCAATTACATGATACGTTTAAACTCTAAGTTCCGTAAAAATATGCTAAAGAAAACATGGGTTATCCATCCAAATCTTTGACCGTGCCAACCACTGCTTAACTTGTCATTAGCGACGTTAGAAATATATAATCTCTGAATATTTTGACTGCTATGTGCATGAGATACATTAGATGACAGATGGGCGGATAGACAGACAGACAGTAAATAAAGTCTTAGTAACAGGGTCTCATTTAATCCAGTGGGTAAGGAACCCTATGAAGCAATAATTATGGTGATATAAGGTTATTTATACCAATAACATATTTAAATAGGAATATGCCATTATTTTTTTATTTCTTTAGATTGTTGTTACTTATTATTTGTAAATGGTAATGAAGATTGTATTATATTATTACATCAATTTGCGTCAAAACAAATAAGAAATTATTAATGTCTTTACCGCAATAAAAATAACAAAGAGCATGTCTGATTATATTACGCTTATTGACGATCTGTAATTCAATTATTTATGAAAGAAAAATATTACATTTTAATGAAATAAGCTAAATACATATGAAATTGGAAAATGATAGGAAACATTTATTTTCTAATGTTTATTTATCATCTTGTACATACGATATTTAAAACGTTGAATATTTCTTTATATAAATGATGTTAAAGTTTATTTAGAGTAAAAAAAACTCAACTAAAATCAGCTTTAATAATAGAATTTAACCAAATTATCTCACGTCTTTCTACACAGGGCATAAGGCAATTATTTTATTCATCTCTTTAACACATAAATCAATATTTCATGTAATCATCATCATCATCATCAGCCCATATATGTTCCCACTGCTGGGACACAGGCCTCCTATGAGGGTTCAGGCCATAATCCACCACGCTGGCCAAGTGCGGGTTGGCAGATGTCACATGTCGTCGAACTTTTGATTCTCGGACATGCCGGTTTCCTCACGATGTTTTCCTTCACCGTTTTAAGCAGTGGTGATGTTATCTACATGCGCAGATAAATTGAAAAATCAATTATTTCTTGCACGCTCGCCCGGTCTCGAACCCCGACTTATCGATTTTGAAGTCCGAGGTTCTCACCACTGAGCCACCACTGCATTTCATGTAATAATCTCTTTTAATAAAAAAATGTTTAAAACGTGGTAAGCTTATCTCCAGGCTGATAGAACCTAAGATCCAAAAACCCAGGGCTCTTATATGCGCTAAGAGTGTTTATCCTGGGACAATATTAGAGCATTATCTTATAGTTATGAGGCCTTAATCCTGGATATTGTATGACGTTATCGTGGTAAAGTGACTCTGAGAGATCCATCGTTCACGTTGAAGTATCTTAGTTACATGTATATACGACGTATATTGTACTAGCGGTCCGCCCCGGCTTCACCCGTGGTACATATTTAGCCTATAGCCTTCCTCAATAAATGGGCTATCTAAAACTGAAAGAATTTTTCAAATCGGACCAGTAGTTCTTGATATTAGTGCGTTCAAACAAATAAACAAACAAACAAACTCTTCATCTTTATAATATTACGCTACTTTATAATTAGCACTAATCTCAGGAACTACTTGTCCGATTTGAAAAAATCTTTCAGTGCTAGATAGCCCATTTATAGAGGAAGTAGAGGAAGGCTATAGCCTATGTACCACGGGCGAAGCCAGGGCGGACCGCTAGTCCTCTGTAAAGGCCCTATCGCTTATCACTGCAGATTTTATAATCGTACGTGAATTTAGGACCTCTTATCGTACCCCAAGAAGTTACAGCTACGACTCCAAGTAGCAGGTATTGTAATTTCAACCACGCTAACTTTTCCGACTGGAAAAACAAGATTTCTCGTGGAAATGTTAAATTTATAGTATAGTTTTAATGTGATTAAAGGTTTAACAGTCACGCAGTTATATATTTTTTTGTGGTTGCTATGTTGGTATTCATAAATTGAATACCAACATAGCAACACGCATATGAATGTTATGTTAAGAAATATTAGGTTGCATTGAAGAGATATCTTCGAGTAATAAGGCAGCCCTCTGTTAACTTATTATTGTTATATTTGTTATACAATTTACAGACGAATTTTAGAGCTTTAGTTTTAGTCTAAAATGAGACCTTAAATATTTAAACGTTTATAAATTTTTAAGGTATTTCTTCAAAATTATCTTACTTCCCTATTAAATAAAGTTTTAATTTACGTTAACAATTTTTTATTGCTATGGTACGGCTCGTCCACCCGTGATACCGCCACAGTAATTGAATTTCTTCTACTCTTTCGGTTTCATGTGCCTAAGGGACACCCCACGCCATCTACTGAGATGATTAAGAACCATCACAACCAATACAAAGTATTATTTCTATGATTACAATATTGTAGCATTTCAATGCTATAAAACTAAAAATAAAATTTAATCGAGTTTTAACATGTAACTATTTATATCATGTCTCGCATTCGATTCTCGGTTATAATAAGGATCCTGTTTAATAGAGGTCACAAAAATATTAGGAGGAATTGATACAAAGAGTTTTTTTATAATTTAGTCTTAAGTTGGCTTAGATTTAATTGAGGTTTGAGAATTTGAAGGGGTTTAGTTTATCATCATCAGCCGAAGCCTATGAGGATTCAGGCCATAACCATGCTGACCAAGTGCGGGTTGGCAGATGTTACATGTCTTCGAACTTTTAACTCTCGGAGATGCCCGTTTCCGCATGATGTTTTCCTTCACCGTTTCGAGCCGTGGTGATGTTATCTATATGTACAGATAAATTGAAAAATCAATTTATTTCCTGCACGCTCGCCCGGTCTCGAACCCCGACTTATTGATTTTGAAGTCCGGATTTCACCACTGAACTACTGTGTTAAGGGACTTAGGGGTACAGTTGTTTGTTAACAAATAATCATTCTTTCTACCCCCTTATCATTTAAACATTATCATACTACACGCTCATCCAGGCTCCTCGCAGGTTGGCACGGGTTAAAATGAAGCTTATGACACTAATAAATAACGTACAAATTCAAATAATTTTTTTTTATTTCATTCACTAAATGATTGTCTTAAAGTTGTTTTCTATTAGTAAAAGAGTTTATAAAATCGGTTCATTAGATCCATACAAATACATAAACTTTACCCTTTTATAATATGGGGAAATTAATAAATAATACGTAGAATAAGGCAATACATGCACCGTTATGGTTTCGCGGTAAAAGTGATTTCGAATCTTTGCTAATCGCACGTTTATTTTCTTCTTTGAAGTTATACTATTTACTTTATATAAAACAAACACGTCTTAATATGGATTCCATCGGTTTATATTAACGTTTTAATATAGGTACTATTGTATAGGGTTTTTAACTATAAAAATATACCGGCCGAATTGAGAACCGCCTTCTTTTTTGAAATCGTTTATAAAGTGAATAACCCTTTTAACATTAGATGGGCCATGATTGGTGACCGATTAGAAAACACCTTTTCCCTTATTTGCAGTTTTTGATGTATTGTGTAAAATGTATTTTATTATTAAACTAGCTTTTGTCCGCGGGTTCGCGTTAAAATCGGAATAGTTTAATAGATGTTATTGAACATATAAACCTTCCTTTTGAATCTATCTATTAAAAAACCATCAAAAATCGATTTGTAGTTTTAAAAATCTAAACATACATAAATACATACAGGGACAGACGCGGTGAGCGATTTTGCTTTATACTATGTAGTGATGTATGTATTATAAGAATGTATAAGAATGATTGTGTTTATTTATGTCTACAATTTCTTTAATAATAAAATATACACATCAAAAAGGTTATAAATTATGGACATCTGAGAGAAGAAAAACGATACGACGTAAAGAAATTATGGATGTTGATAATAAACTAGTATAGGACAAGCAATACCACCAGTGTTGCCATGTAGAGCATGCCATGTTTGCTCTGCCATCAAAAATATATCACTATGGTTTATCTCCAGATTCATAAACCCACCTTTGTTTGCTATGTTTTAAAACAATATATTAACGTACTAACGAATTCAAATGCTTGAAATATTACATAACATTATAATGCGTTTATACAGCTATTCCAAAATTGTTTTGATTGAAAATTGAACTAAAGAATTACAGAATTTGATAAGTTCTGTAATTTTTTATCAATAACTGATCTAAGATATTTTTATTCCGATTAATAAATCCGTACGAAAATGAGATAAATTCTAAATAAACCCAGGGTTACGAGGTCTATTCCCAAGACCTATAAGTAACAGTCAGCTGTCATAGCCACACCCCAGACGTTGTTAAGTGGATACATAGTCGTTTGAATGGAAATTCAATAGCTCAAAGATATTTTTTATATTTTATATAAAGTTATATATATGTATTCTTACTAATTTAAGCCGTAATGACTAAATTCTTGGGGTCAATTAGGGAGCCAGGAAATATTTGCTGATAAGCCTTTTGTACCTTCCTACTTACTTTTTTAAGATCTCTCTATATACTTTAAATTTATATATAGTCTATTAACGTATACAATTAAACGAGTATTATCACATTATTTTCAATTATTCACAACAAATCGTGTTATTTCGTTCACATAACCGCGCCCTTAAGAATATCGGATATCTATATAGAAATCGAGTAAATCTCTCTTCAATCCCTTATTATTAAGCGAAGGAAATATCACAGGAACTAATTAAAAATAACATAAACATTCATTATCCTGTTATTTTCCTTATATGTATCAGATACATTGAAAAAACAAATGTTTCTGGCGATTTTTCCACGTAGACCTTCCTTTTACGAGTAATTATGAACAGATCAAAACAAACTATTGTTATAAGCGTTAAGCGTAGTGGCTCAGTGGTGAGGATCTTAGACTTAGAATCGAAAAATCGGGGGTTCGAGCCAGTCGAGTGTGCAGGAAATAAATTAACTTTTTAAATTTATTTCTGCTCGAAACTGTCAAGGAAAACATCGTGAGGAAATCGGCCTGTAGATGACCAACCTTCTATGTCCTGCCAGACTGAGACATTTTTTGTGCGTCCCCACCGGGAATCGAACCCTCTCGGCTCTACGCTCATGTATAAACCACTGTACCAAGGAGGCGGTCGATACAATAGACGTTAAACATTTGAATTTAAGCATAGATAATTAATATATATGTTATATCTTTATAATATTAGAGTTTTTGTGAATGCTACATCAGTAGTATTTTAAAATGAGAAACCGAAATTGATTAAATGAAATCTACGAGTGCCCGCTCGCAGACATACTTTGTGTCTCTGAGGAACTTTTAAACTGAATAAAAAAATAACTATTTCTGACTGGAGTTCAAGCTTCGCTCTTAGTTATTCACTTTTCGTTCAACTTTCATAACTTTCGGTTTAATTTAACCGAGTTTCATGTACTCTTGTATTCTGATTTTTAACACTTTACAAGAAATTTTATATTAAATACATTGTGAAATCTTTGAAGTTAGTTACTACTTTTGTACATTGTGGTGTTCCTAGTAAACTTTTAAAAGGAGGTTTCTAATTCCTTTCAAATTAATGATTCTACAAATATAAAATTAAACAGAAATAATGAATTTTTATATGAGGGGTTTATCTCTGAAATACTGTCTACTAGACAAAATTTGTAATTTTTTTAAATACAAGGTTAATTTGCCAATATTCATGAATTTGTTACGACATTTTAGCAAATTCTGAAGGTTGCACTATGTGTATTATTCATTTAAAGTAAAACAAAAACATTTGATCAGTATAACCGAAGGTATGATGGTAATACAACATTTGTTAGCGCGATATTGCGAAGAACTAAACTTCTGTTTAAAACACTTTAATTTTAATTTATTTTTTATACTTGGACGTAATAAGTGTCACTTACAATTAAGACATAGCTGATATTTTTCGTAATTATATTTTAGACATACTAACGAAATACATCCATTCTCTTCAAAACTAACTCTTCTGGCGCAGGCCGACAGGCATTACATTCATTTTATAATTTTCACCCCAAGGCTTGAGAAAATGTGCTCAAATTTTCACGTTTTATTTCGTATATAAGCGGCCTTATTGAGGCAGGTTTATGTTAAGTCCACGAGTAATTTTCTCTAATTATTATATAAGTGCTGGAGACGGCTTCAATTTACGCCTTAGCCATTGACACTGTTATTTGTAGTTTATTTATTCTACGGAGCTTAAAACTTTCTGAATATTTTACCAGTACTTGTAGAGTTGTAGTCATGTAACAAGCCGCACTTGGCCAGCGTGGTGGATTATGGCCTGAGCCCTCATAGGTGGTCTGTGTCCCAGCAGTGGGAACATTTATGGGCTGATGATGATGATGATGATGATAATGATGATGACTTTTAGACGGTTGAACCTAAGCATTATTTTAATATTTGGTATGGAGTGGCTTAGTGATGAGAGTTTGATGAAGTACTGTGGGTTTATATAAACCCTATCACCAATGACACGTTTAAACAGAAGAAAATAGAAAAATAATTCGAACAGTTTAGATCTAAATTGGCTATGGTCTGATTAACAAAAAGTTATCTAAGAAAACACATCATACATGTTGTAATTCGCCTTTCAACATCTGACTTTTCTTTTAAAGTCCGAGGTCCTAACCACGGAACAACCACACTTTTCGAATAAATAAGACTATACACCAAAGGAGCATAGGAATACATTTCTTATCGTTATCTTATGTCATAGCGGGCAACTGAGGTGGTGGTTCGCCTGATGGTAAACGATCACCACCGCCCATGAACATTCGCTGAGGCTCAGACCTCTGAGAATGCGCTGCCCGCTTTAAAGGGATAAGGGATAAGGAAAGGAATGATGACTAGAAAGGAGGAATGGACTTGGAAGGGCTAGGAGAAGGAAATAGGCCTCCGGCTCCCCCACTCACTGTACGATACACAATAGCAAGCTATTATTTCACGCCGGTTTTCTGTGGGGGTGTGGTACTTCCCCAGTGCGAGCTGGCCCAATTCGTGCCGAAGCATGCTCGACTCCCACAATAGAAAATAATTATTTCAATTTGAAAACGTCGAATACTTATACAAAACGTGTATTATATGATATATTTATAATAAACGTGTATTGGTTATTACAAATAGCACAAGGGTTACCATACCTACAAACTTATATTATTTAGATAACAAATTCACTACATCAAGCAAATTCATATTTGAGAGTAATGCAGTGAGCTGAAAGCGTGTCTTATAATGTCTTCGTGATCAGCAGAATGTATTCTAAAGCAAACTGTATATACTTCAGGATATATAATAATCAATAAAATTTAAAAATTCTCAATAGCATGATGTATATAGATACCTAACCATTTCTTTTAACGATTAAAAACTATGGAAATATTCGGGCAATTATTCTTATATATTTATTTTTTATCCAATTATTCATCAAGTAACAAAGTAATTTATTAGTGACTTATTTTCAACAACAATCAAAAGATTTTTACTAAATCTCGTATTTAGTTACGTATGTGTGCGTGGCCCCTTGTACCGACAAAGCCGAGCGAAACCGTTGATTGGTTGCTTGTATCATCAGGAAATAGTATATAACAAAGTCGCTTTTCGCAGTCTGTTTGTTTGTATGCCTAGATCTTTAAAAGTACTCAACAGATTTTGATGAGATTTTTTAATAGATAGAGCAAGGTTTATATGTATAGCAACATCCATTAAATGGTATGGGAATTTAGATATTTAAAAGTTAGGACAATATCTAGAGAATATATATAGGAAAGGGGTTTGATTCCGAATTTAATGCGTGCGAAGCGGCGGGCAAAAGCAAGTAAATACCAGTCTAATTCTTGAAGTCCCCTTAATATATACGTGACTATCTCAATTCGTGCTTCATTAACTTATTGTATTAGCAATAGCACAAGGGCAATGACCTCTTATTAAAAATTCATATCACTCACGAAATCTACAGATTCAAAACTTAATAGACATAACAATTGACAAATGATTTCGCGCCATTTAAATATCTATGGTCGTGTTAAAGTTTTGTTAAACTATAACTTTATATCAGCAGAATACAGTATGTCAATCAAAATTTTATTGTCTATGAAGTTTGACTGCAGGCAATTGGCTTATTTTATCCGATGCAAAACTCTGCTTAGTCGTGTATTCGGCATTTTGTTTATGACCGATACAATAGATTTTAAACATTACTGCCAAGGAATAAAGTGTTAATTTCATTGAAAGTTAGATAACGGTGCTCGGACACTTTGATGACCTATTAATAGGTAATTTAGAGTTTATGGAACGTCTATAGGACAATACAGATTGTTTAAAATTAAATTAACTGAATACAATTAGAAAGAAAGGAAATTTGTATATTATGACATATATTTAAGACAATATAATTTATTCTACGAGACCCACTAGGCTATGAGCTATGACCCAATAGGCTTCTATCATAGAAGAAATAAATAATTATGTTTAATTACGTTTGTTATACGGAACTATGCTAGTATACATAATCATGCAACATTATTAACCAAGCTAAATATCTTAAAAGCTCAACGCATTAGTAGAGGCATTACCTCTGCGAATGTTCATAGGTGATGGTGATCGCTTACCATCAGGCGAACCACCAGCTCAGTTACCCGCTATCACATAAAAAATAAATACTATTTGATATATAATGTAGTATTTATACTATTTAATGCGAAATGATCTCTATGCTAGCACGTATAAATTACAAATTCCAGCAACAGTAAGATTTTCATACATTCTCTAAACCTTTAAATTTGCTTGAAAACCAGACAGGCTACGGGTTGCCAAATTTCAGCTCGGCCGGATGTGAAATACAGCCTCCAGAGTTCGGACAAATCTTATGTAATATATACGTCGATTATACATCTATATATATATGAATCCCTATTTCCCTTGGTCACGTCATCACGCGTGAATGGCTGGACCGATTTCAAAAATTCTATCACCATTAGAAAGCTGCGTTTATACTAATTGACATAGGCTATGTATGTACCACGCATGAAACCGGGGCGAAAAGCTAGTGCTTAAAAAAATGTATCAACACTTAACCGATATAATTTTTATAGAAACTTCCTTTTTCACCATTGCATGTATGTCTGTGTTATAAGCTTTACACGCTACGGGCAGTCTCTATGTATATAAAATTCTCGTGTCACAATATTAGTTATCATATTCCTCCGAAACGGCTGGACCGATTCTCATGAGATTTTGTGTGCACATCGGGTACGTCTGAGAATCGGTCAATCTATTTTTCATACCGCCAAATGATAAGAGTAAGGCAGAACAGCGTTTGCCGGATTATCTATTATTTCTTATATTAGTAATTGGTTTTCGATGTCAACTTAACACTATAATACCTATACGCTATTTTACAGACACTTAATCACTTACATAGTATAAAACAAAGTCAGTTTCTCTGTCCCTATGTCCCTTTGCATGTTTAATTGTGTTATATATATTATTTATAAATTTAAGTGAGATGTTATATAATGTAAAAATTGATAGTTAATAATTAATGTTATTGGTGTAAATCCGTTTTAATTATTATAAATAAATAAAAAAAATAATAATAAAAAAATTAAATCTTTAAAACTACGTGACGGATTTTGTTGGGGTTTTTTAATAGATGGTACAAGATGAAGATTTATATGTACATTAAAATCTATTAAACTAGTGTGAATTAACGCGTGAGAAGCCGCAGGCAAAAGCTAGTTTCATATAAAATATCATTGTGTGACCCATTTCAGAGCAACCGCTCTAGCCGATTGTAAAATTCTGTTACACAAGAATCCCGCTTCCGATTTCATTTAATAGAAAAGTTGTTTTATTGTATCATCCACTTCCCTTCAAGTTTTGTAGTTGATACTATTGGTAATCTTGTATTGTCCTGTTTCTACTGCAGAGAAGGTTTATTCCACAGATTTTAGAGGTTTGTATACTGTTTTGGGTGGATGGATGGCAGATTGATTGATTGGATGAATCATCTAATGGTTATTTAGTTTATGACCTTCAAATTGATAACCCCTTTTTTAGTTTTATAGCATTGAAATCCTTCCTATTCCTACTAATATTATAAATGCGAAAGTTTGTAAGGTGTGTGTATGTGTGTGTGTTTGTTGCTCTTTCACACAAAAGCTACTGAACCGATTGCCAGCGTTGCTACGGTTTGGCAGAAAGACGCGAGTTCGAATCCCGCATCGTGATCAAAGTTTTTCTATTCTTTCAAAATTTTATCTTTGATCACCTTTATTTAAAATAACAGCTGTTTAGCGCATTTAAATGCCTAAAATCTGTTTCATATTACTCATATCATCGTCATCACAAGCCCATATATGTTCCTACTGTAGGGTTATAGGCTTCCTCTAAAGGTTCAAGTTCAGGTATGTGGACATGCCGATTTCCTCACGATGTTTTCCTCCACCGTTCTGAGCAGCGATGAAAGATTTATTTATTTTTGCAATATCTTCTGCTGGTCTCGAACCCCCGACTTTTCGATTGAAACCCAAGTTCCTAATCACTATATTAAATAATCTTAATGTATATAAATAGCATGTCACGTTGTTTGTCCGCGATGGACTCCTAAACTACTCAACCGATTTTAATCAAATCTGCGCATCATGTGCAGTTTGATCCAAATTAAAAGATGCCATTGTTTTTATTATTTAAATTAAGGCAAGTAAACCGGGCCGATCCGGGGCGTACAGCTGGTATTTCTATAAATAGTGATGTATGCGGTGAAGGTCAAACCAGACGCATTCAGGTCTAGTATTTAATATAAAAGCATTTATTTTTGGTAAATTATTTAGCGGCTTTATATATGGCAAGTATAATAAATGTAGCAGAAGTACAAAAAATATAATGTTTTTCCCAGCCGTATAATATCCATATATTCATATAAAAGAAATAAATACGTTTTGCCTTGTCGCCCGGTTTTCGTAGTTTGGGGTATTAAGGAGAGATACGAATGCTAGGTGGATGTGATTTCTTTTGAAAGAGAGAAAGAAAGAAAGAAAATTCATTTGAAAATTCAGGGAGAACACAACATGCAATTGAAATAAATTATAGTAATAGAAATTAATGATTAGATTGGTATATAAATATAAAATAATAATAGTTAGTTTGTTTGAACGTGCTTATCTCCGGAACTGCTGCACAAATTATAAGATCTTTCACCGTAGGATACGTAAATGATTCCTGATATCTATAAGCAATGTATCTTTAACGTGAGAGAGACGAAGCCGGGAAGAACCGCAATTATAACGCACTAGCTGCGCCTCGCGGTTTCACCCGCGTAAGTCCGTATCCAGTAAGAATATCGGGATAAAAAGTTGCCTCTATGTTTTTCCAGTTGTCCAGCTGTCTACGTACCAAATTTCATTGCAATCGGTTCTATAGTTTTTGCGTGAAAGAGCAACAAACACACACACACACATCCTTACACACTTTCGCATTTATAATATTAGTAGGATTACTAGGATTACAAATTACACTCTTTCTGAACGAGGGACATATGCAGTACTGGCTATCCTGCTCAAATAATGGGTTTAGGATTCACATTTTTTTACATGTAGCTGGCCTGTCAAAACAAAACAAAAAGTTTCACAAACGATCTTACAATAAATATATTATAAATAAATACGAATAATATTTATAAACTATTCGTATATTTTATGACGTTATGCTTTAAAACTGCGCAATATTTAAACGTCAGTCAGTTTATAACACAGTGTCATATTCCGAACAGCGTCATCGGATTATATCAGCTATTTAACCCCTACTAAGGTATATTTATAATAATATAACCCCTAATGTTATGTACGCAAAATACGTATTTTTTAACTTGCGTCGACTCCTCTTTAATAGGAAAAAATCACGGGTAAGATGATCTTGTTTTAAATGACTTATGAGTTCTGACACTCTTACCAAGAATACCAAGAAGAACAGTTATTGATAACTAGCTGCGACCCGCGTTTTCACCCGCGTAAGTTCGTATCCCGTTTGAATATCTGGATAAAAAGTTGCCTCTATGTTATTCCAGTTGTCCAGCTGTCTACGTACCAAATTACATTGCAGTCGGTTCAGTAGTTTTTGCGTGAAAGAGCAACAAACACACACACATTCTTACAAACTTTCGCATTTATAATATTACTAGTAGGATTATAACACTTGCCAAAAAATTTGATAAACGGGTTACGACGTTGATTACGCTGAGTGTATTATGATCAATGAATTTTGTATGGGTCGATAGGAAAGCGCTGGACCGCGACCTCACCTGATGGTAAGCTAATGATGTAGCGTCAGATGGCCCGTACTTCCTTAGAATTCACCCGTTCACTATATATTTGATGACACCCAGATTATACTCGATGACACATACAGTTTCTGCCAGGCATATCAATAATTTATTATTACATACGAGATTAAAAGTACGAAGAAGTCCTAGGAAATATAAAGGGAATTGACGTATATACAAAAGACTTTATTCCGACACACCGACAGAGAATTCTTATCAATCCGATCGTTTTACCCTTTCAATACTACACCGTTCGACGTAATGCGTTCGAGTCGACTTCAAGTAGTAGGAACACTCGAGTGAACATAAGCTTCCTGTATATGATGCGATATAAAGTGACACACACAGACAATGGGCGGATGCTAAGCGTATAAGCTCCTGAAGTATATTTATCATTTTAAATTGCTTTAAATTGCATGATTGAGCATTTTATTTGCAGTATTTTTACATTCGTTCAAAGGAGATGAAAGAAACTGCATCTTATTTATTACTATTTACAGCAGTTTCTACAGAAGAGCCGGTAAGAATCTCTGTAGTTTCTACATCTATATTACATTTTAAAATGCATGTCATAATAGTGAAACCAAATAATTGTCATGTGGTTCTTAAACGACAACATTCTATGGATTGTCATCTTCTATTAAAACCCGGCCTGTCTATATTTTTCTTTGCTCACACTGGCAAAGAAGTTAGTAGGTAATAATTTCTTCTGAGCAGTTGGCTAGTCCTATTAATATCAGCGACCATGGCAAAATTGGGTTTAGGTGCATTATATTATTTTTCATTCAACTAGCTAACATATAGAACAACAACAGTCTAATATATTATAGAATAATGCTTTATCTTTACATTGAGATAATATTATCTTTAAAAAGCATGTTTGAGTCTTATTCATCTTATTTCTCAGCCCAGTAACTCCCAAAGTTCAGTTTCTTTCAGTTACGGTAACTAAATTGAAACTGAAATCGCATCACTATTTCCTGATTGCCATAAAACATAATGTATGTTCAATTATTTAACTCGTTGTGGTTAAAAAGATCAAATACGTAAATGAAAAGCCCTACAGGTCATTTGAGCCGCGGCCTACCATTTATAAATAATAAAAATATGCTTTTAGCTCTTGCTTATGCCCTTGCTCACTTACCCGAGATATATTTAAATATAAAATCCACAGAGGCATCGAAGCAGAAAAATGACTTTCTACATAAATGATCCCTGTGTTTGATGTGCGAATAATTTTATTTGATGGGGTATTTACAGACGTTTGCGGGGAAAATTGTATTCCTTTGCCCCTTTGACCTACCTTTTGCGAGGCCTTATTTCAATTAGACTACGTACCAAGGTCTGCTACTAACGACTGTCTGTAAGAAGTTGTGTATTCAAAGTTTAACCCACGATGTTGGGAGAAGGTTTTAGGTGATTCTGCGTATGTCCAAGATGTATGGTTCGATTTAATATTTCGTGTCGCAATTCTTCCTGGTAGAAAGTCTTTAGTTATGTTTGGAAAAACGAAGAGCTAGGAAACCCAACTTCCTAGCACAGATCTTTCGGCAATAAGTTTGGTTTAAGATATTTCTTCCTTGTATGTATGAAAGCTATGGAGAAAGACCTCAGAAGAAATTTAATTTATTAAAAGATAGGATAGTTTATATTATTTCAATTATGATAAACGAATACCCAGGCGGTGCCGGGGCGTGCAGCTAATCCTACTAATATTATTAATTTATATTATAATTGCAAAAGTTTATGAGGATGTGTGTATGTGTATGTGTATATGTATGTGTATGTGTATGTTTGTTAGTATTTCACGCAAAAACTACTAAATCCAGTGCAATGAAATTTAGTACGTAGATACCTGGACAACTGGAATAACACATAGACAACTTTTTATCCCGATATTCCTACGGGATACAGACTTACACGTGTGAAACCGCGAGGCGCACTTGGTAATACTGTATTTTACTATTACTTAGTATATATATTATTTAGTAGAATGGCGAGTATAATATACATATTTTTAGGAAAACCAGAAGTGGAAATAAACAAAAAAACTCACAAAAATACACCTAGCTTATTTACTAATTATTACAAAAAGGAAATCAAACTAAACTAAAACTCTAATGAAATTTCTAATATCTTAACAATCACAATTATAATTAAAGTACACGCGAAATTCACAAGAAAGACAGGTTGACTATATCAACGACCAGAGGTTCCTCTTGCCAAGTGGCTTCAACGCGAAGTGTGTCCAGACTGAGCTCGCAAGCGCTTATATTGACAATAGACTCCTCCCACTCGACTCCCCGCTACTGCCACAAGAAACGTCACTCTTCTCCTAACAATATATTATAACATTGTTTTTGACCTTCACCTTTCACAAAAGATTGCAGTGGAGTTTTGATAAAAGTACATGCCAAATTTCCTTTTATTCCTTATTTTACATTTAAATTATCAACAGCAATATTGACGATATTTTCAATACTAAATTACTGGTTTAAATATACATTAAAAGTCACCTAAACTAATTATCTGTAGAAATCGGGAAATCATTCGAATACTCATTCATTATGTTTAAAAGCTTTTAAACATTTTCATTTCACGGGTATATCAAAACAGTTTCTCCATAAAAGCGATCCAATGAACTGTATTTAACAATAGATTCTATTATATAAATTATAATATTGCAATTAAAATAGGTTAATTATAATTCCAGTCAGTATTAACTCACAATGCTGCATTTCTGCCTCATCAACAATGTTAGGTTTCACAATTAAAAACGCTACACATATTTCTCTATGATATATAAGAAAATATTTGTATAACCAGTCTGTTTATAATCGTTTTAATTGTTTCAGTGGTTAGCACGTGAGTTTTATTCCTGAAAAGACCAGTTACGATGTCTGGTAAAGGCTTTTTTGACATAGTCGGAAAGGACCTTGTGGGTCGCCTGATGGTAAGCGCTACCAACGCTTATGAACATTTGCAGACGCCTTACGTCTATGTAAATGAACTGACTGAACTGATAATAGGTGGGATGAAGAAAGGAGTGGGAAAGAATTGGGAAGGGTAAGGTCCTGGTTCAATGTTGAAAGTTTTTTTATGGAATGAAAAGCAAAGGACATATCAATAGCAAATTAATCATCACACTTCACACTGTTTATAATATTATCAATGTAAAAGTTTGCTTGTTTGTATGTTTGTCCGTCAATCACGCTGAAACTACTGAACGGATTTTGATGAAGTATACAGATAGAGTATGAGCTGACTTGGGTGATAGGATATCCTAATTTTTACCCGATTAAATGCTTCATTGGGATAACTAAATCATTTGTAAATGTCCTAACTCCATGCGGTAAGAGCCGCGGGTGGAAACTAGTACGTCATTAACAAAAAAAAAAAACACGTGACAGGCATGTGGCAATTACAAAGGGTTTTATTACATTTAACCAGATTTCAATGAAATTTAAACACTTAGGTACCTATTAATTACGAAGTAACATAAAATCTCATAAAGAACAATTAGATGAACAAAATATCTAAATAATACTTTAATAACGTTTGTTCGCATAAATAACTTTAAAAATACCCTCCGAAAAGGAGAAGCATCGCTTGCTGAGTTAGCTTTCAATTAATAATTAAAGAAGCGACGCCTAAGCAAGAACTTTCTTAATTAAAGGATTTATTTCTACAGATAATACTTGATGTATCCTTTCAACTTTTGTTATGAAGACGTGTACTTTCCGTTCCAGATAAATTTTATATAAGTCACTTTACTTTTGCATGTTTTATAATTATATTAAACTAGCGGTCCAACGCGGCTTCGCCCGTAGTACATACATAGCCTATAGCCTTCCTCAATAAATGGGCTAACACTAACATCTAACTAATACTGAAAAAATTTCTCAAATCGGACCAGTAGTTCCTGAGATTACTGCGTTCAAACAAACAATCTCTTCAGCTTTATAATATTAGTATAGCTGATAAGAAAGGAATTCAGCGTAGTTACACCACTATAACTCTTAACAGCATATTTAAGAATAAGTTATTATCTGTATCCTTACTGATTTCAACGTCTATCTGCTGTATATATAATACAAAAGTTTCCCTGTTCGTATAGTTTCATAAAATATTACCTAAGTCTTAGTAAATCTGTTATCACACATCGGTTAAAACCAATAGTCATTCGTTGGTTAGTCCACACACAGAAACTCGCCTAACCATAGACAACATCCATGCCTCAGACAACATAGACTAGAATTTGAACTTTAAAAGGTTATATACTTGGACATTATCTCATCAAGTGGAAATAACAAATCCAATTTATCGCCGACCCACTTACAATCAGGGCAACTTCAATTCGAATTGAAATTAAAAAACAACTTTTAAGACGTTTTCATTTCAAAGACCGGGTAGTTAGTGCGAGCGCTCTGAATGTAATCTTTTGTAATTTAACTATCTTGAGATGCACTTTTTGCGTGAGCTAAGATCTTGATTAGTTGGCTTCGAAGCTGTATCGGATGTTGAGAGATTCTTATAGAGGCCAATAGCGAAAAACGTAACGTTTTTACGCAACTGTCTTGATCACTTGTTTATTAGTTAATTGTGCTAAATTTGTAGTTTCTGAATATTATGTGTTTCAGGTAGCAGTGGTGGCTCAGTGGTGAGAACCTCGGACTTCAAAATCGATAAGTCGGGGGTTTGAGACCGGGCGAGCGTGCAGGAAACAAATTGATTTTTAAATTTATCTGCACATGTGGATAACATAACCACTGCTTAAAATGCAAAAGTTGCATGCATGACGGCATGTCTAAGAATCAAAAGTTCGACGACATGTGACATCTGCCAACCCGCACTTGGCCAGCGTGGTGGATTGTCTAAACCGTCATAGGACACCTGTGTGCTGGGAAAAGGAAACGGGACTCCTAATTTTTCCATAATCAAAATGACAATAAAACCTTCTATTGTTTTAAATTCAGTAATATAATTGTTTTTATCTATATAGTAGAAACATCTTCAAAAACCGGCCCAGAGCTTACAATTAATTAACAAAAGTAGGGTAGATATTATTACCATACTCTATCAATATTGAAATTTTGGTATCATTTTATTATCCCTTAGAAGTTTTGCATCATGTAAGATTAATAACTTTACTAAGCACATAGGATAGGTTTTATCTCGGACATCCAAAAATGGAATGAAAAGTAGTGGTATATACAAGGTTATCTTATCATCACTCACTATCAGGACGTCCCAAAACTCGTGGCATAGGAATACACTAAATCAATTACTTTCAACTGCCTGAATTTAAACGGTCGTACCATAAAACTAATACCCTCTTACGATGTTCGCGAATCTTCCCCGTCAACACATAAAAACATAACTTTTGACACGGTCACACTAACCGTAAACAGAGTTTACGTCGACCCACTGTTTATTTAGTGCGGTGTTAGAGGATTCGCAAAAATACCGGTAAAATATTTTCGGCCGCTTTTGTATTAAGAAGTTCGTAATTTCGCTGTTTTGTTGAAATTATTTGAGCTTGGAGCGAACAATGAACTGTTACTCGTTATTTCTTTCGCTAGCTTCCTTTCTCTACGAAGGTATCAGAGGTTACGACGAGATTATATGGTTTTTTATTTAAATCATCATAACATCTATAGAAGATTAACTTTCGAAGTCCTTATTCTTTAGAAATTATAGACTTTTTAACGGGTTTTGTTCGCGATTTATTCATTATGTTATTTTAAATCCTACTACAAATATTATAAATGCGAAAGTTTGTAAGGATGTGTGTGTGCTTGTTGCTCTTTCACGCAAAAATGACTGAACCGATTGCAATGAAATTTGGTATGAAGACAGCTGGACAACTGGAATAACATATAGGCTACTTTTAATTCCGATATTCCTACGGGATATGCACTTACGCGCGTCAAACCGCGGGGCGCATCTAGTGTATAATACTCGCTTAAAATGAAACACATAAAAATAGTATCCTTATTCTTATTAGTATATTGATCATATTTGACCCAGCTCATAAAAGTCTGCGTACCAAATGTGTTTTATATTATTGAACTGGACCTCACTTTTCATTATGTATATTTATTATCTACAAATGCGATAAGAGAAAAGAGACATTTTTTTATCTGCTCAAAAAATCATACCCGAAAGTAATTATTACTTTTAGTATTAGTAGAATGCCGTGTTTTGTTGTAAAACGAAATGTTTTTTATTTCCATCTTCATTTAATTTTTCAAAAACCTTTAATAATCTACGGTGACGTTGCGTCAACGGTGACGTAGCGTCAACGGTAACGTAGCGTCAACGGTTACGTCGGTAAAATCTCTTACATTAAGACATTGTTTTAAGACTCCTATGGTCTACAACTAAGCTATCATTGCCATTGTGATACATCAGTAAGTTAGGTGTTGATAACACCTATTTTTGTTAGTGTACACTGTTCCTCAGACCGCCTCCTTGGCACAGTGGTTAACGCGTGAGCGTAGAACCGAGGGGTCTTGGGTTCAATTCCCGGTGGGGACGCGTAAAAAAAAATGTCTCGCTCTGGCAGGACACAGAAGGCTGATCACCTACTTGTCCGTAAAGAAAATCGATCAGTGAAACAGATGAACATCATCTGCCCCATACCCCAGTAGGGGACACGGGACACACACTGTTCCTCAAACACCAGTGCAAATGCCCAATCACCAGCATGAAAATCAGCCCAGCCATTTCCGAGGAACATGGCAACGATATGTCACAAGAAGTTTGCATAAAGAGCGATACCTATACAATTTATATTTAATAGTATATCATCTGAATATAAAATATATATATAGTGAATATATAGGTCGTTGAAAATAAAAATAAGCAAAATTATTCAGAGCATTCGCAACTACAGGTCCGGAGTAACTTGATTTATCACCTTTCGAACAAGTTAATGCAGCGTCGATGGCGCTTTGAATATCGGATTTTACAAGATATAAATTATAGGTATACAAGATACTAGCTGCACCCGTAGGAATATTGGGATAAAAAGTTGCCTATATGTTATTCCAGTTGTCCAGCTGTCTACGTACCAAATTTCATTGCAATCGGTTCTGTAGTTTTTGCGTGAAAGAGTAACACACAAAAATCCTTACAAACTTTCGCACTTATAATATTAGTAGGATATATGTCGGATATCGATTGCTTCAAAATTCTGTTGGGTCAGTTAAGATACAGATGTCGTTTTACATAACTTGTCAAAACACGTTTAAGAATCGTCCTACTTCCTACTAATCCTACTAATATTATAAATGCGAAAGTTTGTAAGGATTGCCGACTTCAAATTTGGAAGGGTTTAAAAAAGGATTGATGAGTGGAATAAAGGAAAGGACTGGGAAGGGTAAGAAAAAGGATATGGGCCTCCGGCTTCCCCACTCACCGTACGAAACACAATAGCATGCAATTATTTCACGCCGGTTTTCTGTGAGGTGTGGTACTTTCCCGGTGCGAGCTGGCCCAATTCGTGCCGAAGCGTGCTCGACTCCCACACTAAAATAAATATATAAGCCAGTAGGGTTTGTTGAAAGCAATTTGTCACAAACATATCAAAACCGCGCGGCTGACTAATGAGAACGTCAAAACAATTTTCAATGAACCATTTATCTTTTGTATTATGCGTATAAATGGGTCTGATGATAATTAACTGGATTGATTTTAATCGACGTCCCGTAAAGGAAGGTTTTTAATTCAGCTGACGGAATTCTTTTTGTATTTTATAGAATTTTGTTGACATTTGGTTTCATTTTAGAATCATCATCATCAGCCCATATATGATCCCACTGCTGGGACACAGGCCTCCTATGAGGGTTCAGGCCATAATCCACCACGCTGGCCAAGTGCGGGTTGGCAGATGTCACATGTCGTCGAACTTTTAATTCTTGGACATGCCGGTTTCCTCACGATGTTTTCCTTCACCGTTTTAAGCAGTGATGTTATTCACATGTGCAGATAAATTGAAAAATCAATTTATTTCCTGCACGCTCCGCCCGGTCTCGAACCCCGACTTATCGATTTTGAAGTCCGAGGTTGTCACCACAGAGCCACCACTGCCATTTTAGAATGTGATGTTTCAATTGCAGGGAGGTCGTTGGCCTTTTTGGTGGGAAATAATTATCACTGGGTACATAGTATAAATAAAGTCGCTTTTTCTCTCTGTCCCTATGTTTGCTTAAATCTGTAAAACTACGGAACGGATTTTGGAAGGGGTTTTTTTTTATAGATACAGTGATTCAAGTGTTTTAATTTTGATGAGTTTTTTGTAGATAGAGTGATTCAAGAGGAAAGTTATATTATCTATACTATATAATATCATAAAGCTGAAGAGTTTATTCGTTTTGCTTGAACCCTCTAATCTCAGGACCTGTTGGTCCGATTTGAAAACCTTTCAGTGTTAGATAGCCCATTTATTGAGGAAAGTTACAGGCTATATATGTACCACGGGCAAAGCGGGGCGGACCGCTAGTGTTTATTAATATCCATTAAGTAACTCGGGATTTAACGCGTGCGAAGCCGCGGGCAAAGCTAGTCATACTAATATTATAAATGCGAAGGTTTGTAAGGATGTGTGTGTGTTTGTTGCTCTTTCACGCAAAAATACTCAACCGATTGCAATGTAATTTGGTACGTAGACAGCTGGACAACTGGAATAACATATAGGCAACTTTTTATACCAATATTCCTACGGGATACGGACTTACGCGAGTGAAACCGCTTGGCGTAGCTAGTTAATTATAAAGGAATTGCGTATCAAACAAACCATGTAGTAAACCGCCTAGATCGTTGTATTTTATTAGATAATTAATAAGCTTGAGGGATGTGGGATGAGCTTCGCTAGAAGCGTTTCATGAAGTTCTATGAGACATGAAGTGCTGTTATTTTGCGATGAACGCTGTAAATATGGAACTATTCTGTTCACGATAATTATCTTTACTTTAACGTATAAATAAGATTTTATATAAAACTAACTGTTAAATCCGACTTCGTCCGCGTGGTTATGAAAGCCTATCAAGATTAGTAAAAAGTATCCTATAACACTCGGGAATAATGTAGGTTTCTTTTGGTGAAAGAAATTTAAAATCGGACCAGTAGTTTCGGAGCCTTTTAGTTTACGTAGGCTTGCAAACAAACAAAAAACTTTTCTTCTTTATTACATTTTTTTATTCATTTTTAATTTCTTTATTACATTTTTTGTATCATATAGATATATGCTCTGAGGAATTGTTCAACATTTTACCAGCCGCACAGTTCCAACATCGGACCACCCGCCGTAAAAACCAATTCCATCCGCACCACCTGGATGGTTCGCGGTCCACCACCGTACGCTTCACCCGCAACTTCTTTCCGCGTACGGTGAAGCTTTGGAACGATTTACCAGCTACGGTGTTCCCGAACAATAACGACATTGGGGCCTTCAAGAAAAGAGCGTATATGTCCCTGAAAGGCCGGCAAAGCACTTGTAACTCTAGTGTTGCAAGTGTTTATGGGCGGTGGTGACCACTTAACATCAGGTGGCCCACCTGCTCCTTTGCTTGCTCTGCCATAAAAAAAAAAAAATTGTTAATTTTGTTCATAAATGTCCCTGAGTATCTCAGCGTTATTAATTTTTTCTTTTCTGTTACGTAGTTTATAGTAAAGGATCATATTGTTACATTTGTGAGAGAATTTTCGAAATGGATGCAGTTCCTGAGATTAGATCGTTCAAACAAACCGACAAACTATTCGGCTTTCTATTATCAGTACAGAAGTTTATATTTATATTATTAGAAAAGAAAAAGAAGAAAAGAAAAGAAAATACATTTATTTATATAAGGTAAAGTTATTAAAAAAATAATCTGATTTACAAAACGTTAAATAAACCGTGTTGTATACGAGCACGCTTCGGCACGAATTGGGCCAGCTCGGGGAAGTACCATACCTTTATTCCTCTCAACAATCCATTCTAAATCCCTTTCCAATTTATAGTCGGTTATCCATGTATAGAGGCGTAAGGTCCGCAATCGATCTTATGCCTCTCCAAATGTCCATGGGGGGTGGTAGCGCTTACCATCAGGTGACCTACCAGCACCTTTGCCGATGATGATATAAAAAATATAGTTTACTATTCCTATCTAAACAAAATACCTACCACAATTTCATTACAGTAATTGTAAAAGAATCTACATTTAAAAATATATTATGACATGTCAAAAACGAAAGTGTCCTTTGACTCCGCAATCGAATCCGCGGGCGGATAGCTAGTGTTTTGTAAACGTGCGAATTGTTAATTTAAATCTTTCTGTATTATCTATTATACAGAAATACCAGCTTTGTTTACACTGTCTCGAGTAAGTAGGAATCAAAACACGACGCATTAATTGTTACCGCTACTGTAGAACATAACTTACAAACAAAATATAAAAACCTACTAAATAAAGATTTATTTATTAAAAAAAAATCTCATATTGCTATGGAACGAATTAAAAGTGAAGTCCCGTGTCCCCTAGTGGGGTATGGGGCAGATATACATCTGTTTCACTGATCGATGTTTTAAGGACAAGTAGGTGATCAGCCTTTTGTGTCCTGCCAGACAGAGACGTTTCGTGTGCGTCCCCACCAGGAATCGAACCCAGGACCCCTCGGTTCTACGATCACGCGTTAACCATTATACCAAGGAGGCGGTCATGGAACGCATTGCCGGATCTAATTAAGAAGGCTCAATCTTTAAGTGTTTTTAAAACAATGCTTCATAGTTAATATGTTTCCTGCTTTTCTTAGATCAATGTATGTATATCTATTATATGTCACTTTATTTTTATGTATGTAGCTATTTACATCTATTTATGTATGTATGTATGATAGTATATATTTTGACTGCATTGAAATTTATATTAGAACTGTTATTTATTTTATCATTATGTATGTAAATGCTCTTCCCTACTCCTATCCTCTATTTCAACTTCTCTCAGTGCAACCAGTTGTCTGGAAGAAATCGCTATTTAGCAATAGGACCGTCATTTGTGATAATGTTCCCTAGGTAAAGTCTCAATTTGTAATAATTTCAAAACAATAAATCATAAATAAATAAATAAATATTATCAACAGAATCTGATAAACAAAAAGCCCTTTTCCTCAGAGCTTCAACCATTGGTTATTTCTTTATGCAATATTAGTTAAAGATGAAAAGAAATTAGGTAACTGTTTACTAAAGTTTCTTACCGATATCATTTACTTTATAAATATATTCCCATTTTGCGTATTATAAAGTCATCATTATAATACAATGGTTCGAGAAAAAATAGTAACGGAAAAATTAAATCCACTCGGTCAATATGAAAACGTGATCTCCTCATGTACGTATAAGCACGTTTGGTTTTTATTGTTTATTTAGACTTATTAGATTCTAGATGGGAAAATAATATTTCGAACTATACATCCTATCCTACTATCCTACTAATATTATAAATGCGAAACTTTGTAAGGATGTGTGTGTTTGTTGTTCTTTCACGCAAAAACTACTAAACCGATTGCAATGAAATTTGGTACGTAGACAGTTGGACAACTGGAATAACATACAGGCAACATTTTATCCCGATATTCCTAGGGGACATGGACTTGCGCGGGTAAAACCGCGGGGCGCAGCTAGTCATCTATAATTGTACTAATAGTAGTTGTTAGCCTTATAAAAGTAACATTTATTCCCTATTACGTCCTCTTTGGGGTATAAAAAATAGTTTTCAGCAGATGCCCACATCATATGCTATCTGCACGCCAAATTTCAGCCCTGTCGCTCCAGTAGTTTGGGCTGTACGTACCTGTCAGTCAATAACCTTTACGTTTTTAATATTAAGCTTATAAATCTGAAGAATTTCTTTTCTTCTTGAACGCGTTATTTCATTAAGTACAAGTTCAAAATTTAATCAATATTTTTATTCATAAAAAGATGTTCCGACATATATACTAGGTATTTATGTTTTCTATTAAAAAAATATTATTTTGGTTTTCAGTTTTATGTGTGTTATTGATTCTGTTATAGATTTAGGTAGTTAATGTAATTTAAGGTTCTTTTCCCATGAACGTTCTTATAAAACTGGTGCTGCAGCGTAGCGCTAGTTACCTACTCTACGAATTCATATTTACTATACATTTAATTGCATTTACATTAAGTTACATTTTATGTTTTGCTATTAATAACACATTATTGATATGCCTTTATTAGCTTCACCTGTAAATTTGTATGTAAACGACTCCTTTAGATCCGATTTTGACCCATTTTGAGTGGGGATATTTAATTTATACTTTGTACATTATCAAAGGACAATGGTGACAATGTAATAATTTCATAAGTTTATCTTATAATCATGATTAGGATCACCAAGATCAAATAATTGCCATACGTATACTCTGTATGAGATGAGAGCAAGTGAGATCATCATCATCATCATCATCATAATCATCAGTCCATATATGTTTCCACTGCTGGGACACAGGCCTCCTATGAGGGTTCAGGCCATAATCCACCACGCTGGCCAAGTATGGGTTGGCAGATGTCACATGTCGTCGAAGGTCTGATTCGCACACCGTTTGAGCAATGGTGATGTGAATAAACATGTGCAGAAAAAATAAATCACTTTATTTCTTGCACGCTCGCCTGGTCTCGAACCCCAACTTATCGATTTTAAGTCCGAGTTCTAGCTAGGTAAAAAGTGAGCAAGTGAGATAATTTAGTTGATTCTATCATTAAAACATTGTTTCAGGGTCATTAATATTTTTATTAAATAAATTAATCTTATACTTATAATTCTTACAAAAGTGGTTATAAAAAATATGCGCTATTCAACCCACAATGTTATACATTTAATTAAATTTCCTTGTCCCCTAACAAAGGTACATGTTATTTTTTGTTCAATTCCACACAAGCTTTTGTGTTGAATGTGGTTTCTCTTTTAAACGATAATTGTTATTGACTCTTCGAGCCTAGAGTGTTTTTTTCACAGAGTTCACAAAACGAAAAAAGGCGGGATTTTTTCCTTTGTTATGCTCACGTTAGGATTGTTAGTATATAAGTAATAGAAATAAGTTTTCTCTCACCAGTTAATGTGTACCTATATTATAACTACATAGTATGAAACACAGTCGCTTTCTTAGCCTTCCCTATGTCCCTATGTCCCTATGTATGCTTAAATCTTTAAAACTATGCAACGCATTTTGAAAAGTTTTTTTTAATAGATAGAGTGATTCAAGGGGAAGGTTTATATGTAAACATCTATTAAACTACTCCAAATTTAACGCGTGCAAAGCCGCGCAAAAGCTAGTTATTATATTGGAGCCTACGCCTTTACTCACGAGTGGACCCTTATTGTAGGCCAATATAGCCTGTGTGCTAATTCAGTCTATAATTTGTCACTTTGCCAAATTTCAAATAGATCTATCTAATAAGTTGTTTTTGCATGAAATGGTAATCATTTATCAATCGTTAAGAACTCTTATGTCTTAGCTACTTCATAGACCTTCATAATTCCTGAACAATATTATTCAATAGCAATTATAAAAAATGAGGATTTTGTATAAAACGATCGCTCCGCTCCGTCTTCGCGCAGAGAACAAAATATATATCCGATAACACTCAGAAATAGCGTACTTATTAAACTTTTTATCGATCCAGTAGTTCTTAAGATTAGCGCGTTCAAACAAAGAAATTATTTAGCTTTATATATTATTACATTTCAAGGTAAAGCAATGTGTTACGTAACACTAGCGATAAACAGAATATTTTCTGAAGAACATTTAAGGATATTTCAATATTAATATTATGAGGATCAGGGTCTCTGTGGTTTAAAGATTTAGAGACATTTGAATAGCAGTAAGCATGATAATAAAATCCGTTATAGATTCATATATTATCGAGATTGTATGCCAGTTTATTTTACCAAGCGTCACGTTTATATTGTTAAAATATTATAATAGGCTAGCTGCGCCCCGTGGTCTCACCAGCGTAAAGCTTATACCGTAGGAATATCGGGATAAAAATACCTATGTGCTTTTCCAGTTATCCAGCTATCTACATACCAATTTTCATTGCAATCCTATCAATAGCTTTTGCGTGAACGAGTAACAAACATCCCACACGTTACGTACACTTCACGTTTATAATATTAGTAGGATAGCATATGCTCTAACGTAAATCGTCTCACATACAGTCTCCCTCAAATTCGCGTAATAAACACAAGTCTGCAAATTCTATTCAGTTCCAACTTCACTACATCTATAGTAAGGCAGCTCAATGTAGATTGATTTCCGCAGGGAGGCTCTACGCTGATAGGATTTTTTATATACAAAAAAATCGTTCCCAGGCCAAGATGTTATCTGTGAAATTCACTTTCATATTTTATAGTCAATTCATATTATGGTTAAGGTTGCCTGGCAGAGATCGCTTAAAAGCGATAAGGCCGCCTATTTAAACTTTCAATCCTATCCTAACAACCTTTAATCTCCTCATTTATATGTGTTGAATAAAGTATATTGTATTGTATTGTATTGTATTGTATTATGTAATACTAAAGCCTAGTCCCGGCTCTGCCCGGATGTAAAAAATTCTGTTATACCCCAAGGGCGCAATTAATCGGGATAAAAAGTATCCTATTACCCAAGTCAGCTCATATCCTATCTGTATACCAAATTTCATAAAAATCCGTTCAGTAATTTCAGCGTGATTGACGGACAAGCATCCAAACAAACAAAAAATTCACATCTATAATATTAGAGTGCTTCATAACTGCTCTTTCACCCTGATGAATGTATGTCTGTCTGTGTATTTGAATAAATCTATACCGTTTAATGTTATTAAAAGTCTGATATTTATACCACGAATGATAATTGAAAAAACATCGCTTACTGTTAAATACATACAATTATACTGGTAGAAACTAAAGCCTGTGTTATAGGATTATTATATTAGCATTAGATCCCTCACCATTTTTTCTGACTTCTGAATAAATATAAGACATGTGATTGACATATTGCATCCTAACTAATATAGAAAATGAGAAATTTTGAAAGAAAACTAAAAATTAAATTTAACAAAGGCCGCGTTCCATCGATACAATATTGTAATCATTGAAATAATGTTTCGTATTGGTTGTGATGGTTCTTAATCATCTCAATAGATGGCGTGGGGTGCCCCTTAGGCACATGAAACCGAAAGAGTAGAAGAAATTCGATTACTGTGGCAGGATCACGGGTGGCCGAGAGGCTAGGCGTTGCTACGGTTAGGCAAGAAACGCAGGTTCGAATCCTGCCTCGTGATCAAATTTTTTCTATTCTTTCAAAATTTCTCATTTATAAAGCATTTCAATGCTATAAAACTAAAAATTAAATTTAATATAGAAAATGTTTGGTTCATATTTATTTGTTTGTTTGTCTTTTCTTTCACGTTACGGCGGAGATTTCATATCTGAAGCTATATGAACTGATTTAGATAAAATTCGCTTCAAAGGTCATAGGAGGTTTGACCCCGTAAATAGACCGGGACGGTAACCATGTGAGCAAAAACTAAGAGATAATTATTTTCCTTTCACTGTGCGGGCGAAACATTTTTGCCAAGTAGTTTAATTCCCTGGCTTCAAGTAGATTATTTAAGGTTTAGGCGTGTGAACCTTGCTGAAAATCCACGGAGTTGGTGCTTTGCCAAGACTAGTGGATGTAGTAACTGCACCTGTAAAAACCTAGTTAAAATGATACATAATATATTTAAAATCACACTATCACACTAATAATATAAATGTAAAAGTTTGTTTGTTTGGATGTTCGTCCGTCAATCACCCGAAAAATATAGAGCGATTTTGTGGTAATTTGGTATTCATGCAGGGTTTGAGCTGTCTTGGGTGATAGGATACTTTTTATCCCGATAAAATGCTCCTTTTGGGAAAAACAGGAATCCTGATATCCAGGTGGAGTCGGGACGAGCGTCTAGTATGTTTCATTATCATCATCAGCCCATATATGTTCCCACTGCTGGGACGCAGGCCTCCTATGAGGGTTCAGGCCATAATCTACCACGCTGGCCAAGTGCGGGTTGGCAGATGTCACATGTCGTCGAACTTTTGATTCTCGGACATGCCGGTTATTTCACGATGTTTTCCTTCACCGTGAGCAGTGGGGATGTTATTCTACATGCGCAGATAAATTGAAAAATCAATTTATTTCCTGCACGTTCGCCCGGTCTCGAACCCCGACTTATGGATTTTGAAGTCCGAGGTTCTCACCACTGAGCCACCACTGCTTTAGTATGTTTACATATTTGTAAATTTATAATTCCGAACTGATGAACGATATTTGCATGATTTCTTTAGAGACAAGCGGTCCGCCCCGACTTCGCCCGTGGTACACATTATAGCCTATAGCCTTCCTCAACAAATGGGTTATCTACTACTGAAGAATTTTCAAATCGGACTAGTTGTTCCTGAGATAAGCGCGTTCAACCAAGCAGACAAACAAACTATTCAGCTTTTTAATATTGTATAGATTGAATGGAAAATCCTAAAAGCTGTTTTAGGCTTAAATTGTGTGGTCATCATAAGCTCAAAAAAAATTAAGCAAACTTAAACATTTATTTATTCATCCAGACTTCTAAGAAGAAGTGATTTTAATCCATCATAATACAGAAAAACAACATTTTACTTAATTTTCATGATACAGTTTATCATTGAATATTTTATCCCCTTACGAGGAGAAATTAAAAATCATTTTATAGCAGTTGTCTATATAGTAAATTTATGTTAGTATATTCAATAGGTTGATATATATATATATATATATTTTCGATTAAACCATAAAACACCTCTTCCCCAATTGAACCTTTAACTTCTTCCTTTCTCCTACCTACCAATTTAATTGTATAAATCTTTTTTATATTCGTAGGCTTTAAAAACTGATGAAAATTATATTTTCTCATTACAAGCAAAGTAGAATACAGAAAATTCAAAGTTTTATATTATAAACAGTTTAAGTAAAAACTGTATTTATTTGTCTATAAAGTATCTCAATGTTATTACTTCATGAAGGCCTAGTTGAAAAGTATATACCACGATAGTTTAGAAATATAATTAATTCCCAAAACGTAAAATTTTCCAAGAAAAAATGTTTGAGGCAACACTTTTGAGTTTTCTCTGCATATATGTTAAAAGCGTATTATTTATTTCATAATAACTATATCTCGTTTTAAATAATATTCATAGTGTGGACTGTTAGTAGATTAGACTATATTCGTCCCGCGGTTTCACCCGCGTAAGTCCGTATCCCGTAGGAATATGGGGACAAAAAGTTGCCTATATGTTATTGCAGTTGTTCAGCTATCTACGTACCCAAATTTCATTGCAATGGGTTCAGTAGTTTTTGCGTGAAAGAGCAACAAACATACACACATCCTTATAAACTTTCGCATTTATAATATTAGTTGGATTAGTAGGATAGTAGGATGAACGAGATGCATAATGAAGTGCAATTAAATCGATTACATTTTATCCATAAAAATGCCACTTAAAATACGAATAAACATATAACCTTCTTATCGTTTTTTGAAGTCGATTTAAAATTCGAGTGTGATTTATCTTTATGTGGTAGTGAAAAGTAAGTAGTGTGGTAGTAAGTGAGATATATTGTGGGAGTCGAGCACGCTTCGGCACGAATTGTGCCAGCTCGCACCGGGAAAGTACCACACCCCCACAGAAAACCGGCGTGAAATAATAGCTTGCTATTGTGTTTCGTTATAGGATACGTAATAGGAGCCGGAGGCCTATTTCCTTGTCCTAGCCCTTCCCAGTCCATTCCTTTTCTCCATTCATCAATGGATGCATTCTCATAGGTCTAAGCCTCTGCGAATGTTCATGGGCGGTGGTGATCGCTTACCATCAGGCGAACCACCAGCTCAGTTGCCCGCTATGACATAAAAAAAGATCCTAGACAACAATATAATTGGCGAAGGTACAAAGGCGATACAATAGAGTCAAATGAGTTCAAAAACTTGCTTGAGACAATTTTAAAGATTCCCCTTGGCCTCACATCTTGCGTTTATTGCCATGCAAATGACTTGATAAAAATGTACAAGACAAGGTATTATAATAAACGATCTTACTACACTTGTATCATAAAGCTAAACAGTATGTTTGAACTTGCTAATCTCAGGAACTACTGAACGAATTACAAATATATTTCACCGATGGATATATACCTATGTAGTCCCATAATGCTATAGGATATATATGTACCACGGGCATATACCACATAAGCATGAAATAAGACGATACAAATATTAAATATTTATAATTTGTTTTCCTAATGCTTAGTTGTGTAAGTCCGTGTGAAGCCAGAGCAAGGGCTTAGCTAGTCATTTATATTTGTGTAGACGACCTTCCAGAAGTATTAACTTCATTGTCGTTTGAAATCATTTTTAGGTTTCAGATAATGTTTTAGCCCTTTTTATATCTGTTATTTTGAAATGTTGCTTATAAAATGTTAAATTATTATAGTATTTTCTTGTGTTTGGTTTCACGCGAGTATTATACATTTAGAAATTAAAAACTTTTCAACGGATTTTAAACGCGATTTATTCATTATATTATTAACCCGACGTTTCGAACACTTTACAGCGAGCGTGGTCACGGGGAGACTGAGATGTTATATGTCTTGAAGGTCATACAAAAATTGTTGTTTGTGAACTACCTCCACCTATTTCTCCGCAGTTGGTATGTGGAGTATTTTTCTGGATGTTGGCAGTATTGGCTGATAGTGTCTTCTGGTCTTTTGGTATGTCTGACATGGGGTTTTAAGTTCTTAATAACAGGATCCCAGGTGTTAGAAAGTTGTAAACCATCTTCTCTATTGAAATTTGGATGTTTTTTAATTTCAATAGCCTCACGTACAAGTCTTGGAAAAAATCTATTTTCTCTGGCGAGGATTTGTGGTTGGTCGAATCGTAGGAAGTGGTTGTTGTCCAGAGTGTGTTCACATACCGCAGACTTCTTGTGACGCCTATGCTTGATATCCGCAATGTGTTCCTTCAGTCGGCTACCAATGCTTCTTTTTGTTTGTTAAATTATTTCTTGGGTGAAACCGCGTAAGTCGGTATCCCATAAGAATATCTCGATAAAAAGTTGCCTAAGTGTTATTCCAATTGTCCAGCTATCTACGTACCAAATCATTGCAATCGGTTCAATAGTTTTTGCGTGAAAGTATAACAAACATGGATCCATACAAACTTTCGCGTTTACAACAACATCAGATTATATAGATAATTTCAAACTACATTACAACATTATAACAAAACACGTATAACATATACGTCACTAGAATTGCACACAGTAATAATCACGAAACTACAACAGAAATTCAAATGATATCCAGGAGACGTTGCGAGGAGACATGCAACAAAACAATTTATCAAGGGATAAACTCTGTAGCTAATGTTTTGACGTAGTTCTTGGTAATATCTTAGTGAGAAATTGTTGCTATACAAATGTATAACGCTGGTGGGTATTTGTTATCATATTATTCAGCCATTGTTCATTAAATACTAGATAAACAGACACGTTTATAGGCGTCTACATTGAACAAAAAATGAGTATACGATAAGCGATGTAAATGGTGGTTAAAGGTCAAATTGGCTTAATGAGAGAACTTTCTAATGGTTGAGTTAATCAGATAACATAATACACCTTTTTTATTTTCTGTGCTAAATGAGATATTAAAAGATTTCAGTGCTAAAGGTATAGGTTATGATATAAATTACCAAAATATCGTAACCAACCGTACTCCAGAAACTTATTTTAATCTTTATCAAGTTTTGTGTTTTAATATATTTAATAATAATGCTGTCAAATGGTTTAAATTATGAATTTACTTTAGAAGCAAGCTGTTTCTCCTATTGCCCTGCAATCTAGCTAGGGAAACATCGACTTTATATATTGTAAACTTTAAAAATATATGTAAGACAGACTGTTCATATAAACTAAATTGTAATTGCTATAAATTGTAAATTTTAAAAATGTTAAAATGTATGTATGTATGAAATAAATAAATAAAAAAAAATCGAGAAATAAATTTGAGAATGTCAAGACGCAGTGTTGGCTCATTGATTAGAACGTTGTACTTCTATCGAATATCTTAAAAGGATTCTTCTGTTATTTTCTAATCTATCACCTACCTCTTGACACAAAAATTTTACTTCCTTCTAATATTATAAATGCGGAAGTTTGTAAGGATGTGTGTGTGTTTGTTGCTCTTTCACGCAAAGACTACTGAACCGATTGCTATGAAATTTGTAACGTAGACAGCTGGACAACTGGAATAACATATAGGCAACAATTTTTCCCAATATTCTTACGGGATACGGACTTACCGCGGGGCACAGCTAGTTTATAATATAAGTTGGAATGAATCTACATCTATCATTGTAGATGTAATAATCTATGACAATTAACAGCTTAATTTATTGTCCTAAATATATGTATAGTTTTCAGATACATTCTATAAAAACTCAGTAGCTTGTTCACAAAAGTTTTAATGAGAATGGTCAAGTCAAAGAAGTTTAATATTTTGTTATTCCTTGCATTTTTCTTTAATACTATCAAACTAGAAGTTTATTTCTTTTACGATAAAACCTTTATGGAACTAAAATAAAACGAATCAATTTAAAAAAAAAAGCTACAATCGTTGCTGCCTTGCCCTTACCCACCGTAGTGGATTATTGCCTGAACCACCAAAGGAGGCCCTTGTCGCTGCAGAGGTGATGATGATGATGATGATCATAACTATCCTCTTTCATAAAATACAGGAAACATTTTCTCATGTATTCTTGTGAAGGCTCATGGCCCCCTACCAGCTCGGTACCAGCTTTTTATAAAAAGAATATCAAATATTTAATGTATGGACATAGATTATATTCCTAATGTTTGCATGCCGAGGTGATTTATGTTGTACCCTAACATAAATTAAAACTCTTCGCATATTTTTTCCCAATTCATACAAATAAAATAAACGTTTTAAAAATAATGCATTGTAAATTATGATTCCCTTACAATTAATATGATATGAAAAGCGGTTTCACATCACATTAAATTCATCCTACTAATATTATAAATGCGAAACTTTGTAAGGATGTGTGTGTTTGTTAGTCTTTCACGCAAAAACTACTGAACCGATTGAAGTGAAATTTGGTACGTAGATAGATGAACAACTGGAATAACATATAGATAACTTTTTATCCCGATAAAAAGTAGCATTCGCATGCTACTTTTTCATACCTATCTTCTATGGGGATGCGATACTTTCCTCGGTGCGAGCTGGCCCAACTCGTGTCGAAGCTTGTTTAAAAATTGAGAGTTTGTTTTTAGGTGTAATATAGAAATGTAATAATGTTTACAATAATATCTATAGTTTAATTGTTTAATGTAATTTATTCTATTAATAGTAAAAGCCCAGTATAAAGAGAATCATACAGTAGGTAATACAACACCTTTGATCTTGAAAAACGCCTAAAACTTCTAGAAAATTTCGCGATTGTCACACCACGATAATAGTTATAATAAAAAACATAAGCCCCGGCTTATCTTACTTTTTAATCATATGCATCAGCCATTAAGCAAGTGTGTGACAGCCCTTAAATAGCGTCCCGAGCTACTAAGAATATCGTGTATGCAGCGGGATCGCACTACCGAGCCTTGTCTCTTCCACCCCGCACGATTTACTTCTCGAAACGTCTTCGTTGAATGACTGTATGGATTAATAGTCTGTAGTCTGTTTTAATTGTAATCCTGACATGAATTCCCTACTAAAATAAATCTTAAAAATGAATGAATGATATTTGATACCTCACTATAAGAAATATAGTTATCCATTTAATATTTTACTTAAAGCTAAAGTGTCGCAAACATCTGTGTGGAAGCTTAAAATCAAATAACATAGCCGCAAATAGCTCCACACTTGTGGATAAAGACCTAAGCGGTAATTTTAAAATGTTCACTTAAGCGCTGAACGGACGTTATTATGTTGAAATTTAATTAAAATCAAAACAGTGTGCTTCGTCCGTAGCAGTTTGTGATTTATAGTCTAATCTTGCTATTGTTGTGAAAATATTACGAAAACTGCTGTTTTGTTACAGTCTGCTCTTTGTTACATATTCGTGAGCGCTATTCGCATCATGATCCGACGATATATTCTATAAAACATTCGTATACGATTGGAGAACTACTGTTCGCATATTTGTCTTCCCTTTGATTACGCCCGTTTCATTTTCCTCACCCTTACCAGTCCATTCCTTGTTTCCAGTTGCCAATGCATTAATGGCATAAGCCCTTTCCCCTTCAATGTGAATAGGCGTTGTTTGATCGCTTACCATCAGGCGAACCACCAGCTCAGTTGCTTGCTTATGACATAAAAGAAACAGACTTGCTTGTTCGTTATTCGCTTCGCATTTCGCCTCGCTATTCGCGATTGTGTAGCCGCCATTACAGTTTTTATGATGAAACTTATGAATCTTGATATTTGGACGTAAGTTTACTTTGTTGGTATCGTCATCAAATTCTTTATAACTCTTGAACCGACTCAATGAAAATGATATGAAATGCTTAGCATATTTGAGTCTAGTGTAATAAGATGCAGAATGAAATATTTGCTGCTGTGTGTTTAGTTTGTAAGAGTTCTTATGGCAGGTTATATATTTTCATATGTTAAAGAACCGTGGTGGCTCAGTGGTTAGGCCCTTGGACTTAATATGAAAGGACCGGTAGAGAGAGCAAGATATAAATTGATTTTTCAATTTATCTGTAAATCATCCACATCACGACTGCTGGAAACGGTGAAGGAAACATCGTAAGGAAACCGACATGTCGAAGAAATCTGCCTAACCTCACTTGGCCAGCGATTATGGCCTATACCATCAGAGGTAGACCGAGTACCTGTAGTGAGAACGTATATAGGCTGATGATGATGAAGATCTCTATTATGAAATAGTTGATTACCCTTCCAAAATTGCGAAGTTAGGACAACATACCCTACAATTATAATACACACCTCACCAGACCCAATAACGTAAAAGCATTAAACAGCCTACTAATATTATAAACTTCTTCTACTGCGCCTCCAGAAAAATATGGATCAGAACCAAGAAAATTATCTTTGATCAACGTTCTAAATTTAAAAATTTCCAACTTGTTGCATATGAAGTCATCTGTAAGGTAAATCTGAAGAAAATCGGTGTCGCGTTAGGTCTGAAAGCGATCTAGGCTCCTAGACCGGCGATTCGAACTCATTTATTCATGAGCGCATGAATGCCGTGTCATCCGGGGTGGATATTGTGTTCAAAACGGAACGGTTCGCTGAATAGGCCTGGCTTTCTAAGCATGTGGCCACTAAATGAGCGATAGCGGTCTACTCATTATAAATTTTAGATTTTTAGGTAATAAGGTAAATTTTTAAAATTAATGATGATCATTGCTATCTTCCGGTTAAGCAATTTACGCTTTAACAGTGCAAATTCGAGAGTTATTCGGAATCATATAATTTAAATCAATTTTTTTTATGTCATAGCGGGCAACTGAGCTGGTGGTTCGCCTGATGGTAAGCGATCACCACCGCCCATGAACATTCGCCAAAGGCCTCTGCGAATGCGCTGCCCGCTTTTTTGGGGTAAGGGAAAAGGAATGGATTAACGACTGGAAAGAAGGAATGGACTGGGACGGGTGATGAAAAGGAAACGGGCCTCCGGCTCCCCCACTCACCGTACGAAACACAGTGGCATGCCACTATTTCACGCCGGTTTTCTGTGGGGGTGTGGTACTTCCCCGGTGCGAGCTGGCCCAATTCGTGCCGAAGCGTGCTCGACTCCCACAGTAAAAATATGATAGTGTTATTTACATTACAGTTACACAAAAAATAATATTGATACAATGTTTACTGGATAGATATTATTATTTCATATTAATCAAACTTTCGTATTCTAATTACCTATAATTGGATCTATATATCTTGCTATGCATGCTAAGTATTATTTTACACCCTTAAAAAACACAACTTATGACATAATCAAAGAAATCTATACGAATAATATTAATAATGCTAATTGTTTTTTTATTTGCTTTAACTTGCTTTTCTCAAAGTTGTTTCACCATTAGATTTATGCATATCTGATGGCTATACCCTGTAACCACATGCGTCGATTCATCATTTTATTAAAGAAAATCTATAAAAAAGAACAACTTATTACATAATACGCGTATACATCGCTCACCCAATGCCCCGACGCTAAAACTGGTTCACAATATTGCTTTAATGTAACGTGAATAGTATAAAATACATTGCGAAATGATTTCGCATTATTGTGCGCAAGATGTAAACAAATACGTTCATAGTCATTTCATTGCTCGCTGAAACGCGGCGTACAAAGGTGGAAAATATTATTGTATTTAAATGTTATGGATGCAAGTTGAATGCTTATGGATGTTGAGTTGATAAGTTAATGCTCTCATGAGTATATTATATGAAGCTTGTGTTAGTTCATGGTTAGAGCTATTTTAAGTGCGTTAGGGTTGCGTAGATAAGCCCTATTTCTTAGACTTCGCTATTCGTCTGTCAGTAGTGTCACCAGGCTGAACAGCGTCTCATCAACCGCTATAATTAGACGGTTATAATTTCAGAGACGATATATTTCGTTAGTAGTTCTTTAGTTATGGAAGTTAAGCAACGGTTGGCGCTTTCATAAATTGGATGGGTGTCCAATTTTTTTTTTTGCTCAACAACAACCTTTGAGTTTATTTTTATCGAGTCCTTAGTGTCACAAATTCAACTCGCACTTGACCAATATTTTTCTTGAAAAATCACATTATATTTTATTTATTTTAGGTTCACCAACAGGATGCATTAAATAAATTATATCAAGTAAATATTAAAAAAATTAGGAGCTAAATGCACACCTTTAAAAGGTAAACACAACATGCATATAATTTTGGCCATATGTAAAATTATCATTAATTCCTTAGAACTTTCTTTGGCTTATTAGCTTCTTTGATGGTATTTATGATAAACTAAAAAGGAAAAAAAGATTAGATAATAAACTAAAATGATGATATAATTTGTAATGTAATCACTGTACAAAAATATTTCATAATAGATATGTTTTAAAAATCCAAAAAACCCGACGCTAATTATGTTTACAAATTGACAATTCATAAAATCCTATCCTACTAATATTATAAATGCGAAATTTTGTAAAGATGTGTGTGAGTTTGTTGGTCTTTCACACAAAGAGTACTGAACCGATTGCAATGAAATTTGGTACGTTGATAACTGGACAACTGGAATAACACATAGACAACTTTTTATCCCAATATTCCTACGGGATACGGATGTACGCGGGGTGCAACTTTTATTAATAAAGTACTTGTAAGTTAGTGATGTAGAAGAAATGTATAGAATGATTGATGGAAAGATAACATTGGGAACGCTTAACTTTTTAGCGTTCCCCATATATTAACATTACAAATTCTATAAAAATGTCTAATTTATCTTAGTTTCAATAATTTTTCTTAATAAAAGACCGCCACTTTGTAAATGAATATTGCGCAGTTAATTAAATTCACAATTTCTCAGTACATATTTGATCAGCACACGAACTCCAGCCATGACTCTCTGGTTTTTCTCATAATATGTTGCAAGATGTAGACTAATTACGCCTACATGCCTTTTATCATGAATTGTGCTTTTAATTAGACATTCATTATTTTTATTTGTGTCTCACAATGTTAAAATGGAAGAAAGAAGAAAGAAAGAAAGAAAGGAAATCTATCCGGGAGAAGTCTGTTTCTTTGATTTTACTTTATTAAAAACAGGCGCTCGTCCCAGCTCCGCCCGGATATTAAGATTACTGTTTTATCTTAAGCGAGCATTTAACCGGGATAAAAAGTACCACCCAAATTACCTCATACCCAGTCTGTATGCCAAAATTCATAAAAATCCGTTCTGGACTTTCAGCGTGATTGACGTACAAACATCCAAACAAACAAACTTTCACATTTATAATCTTGATGTGATTACAACGTTAGTCTTAACGATGTGAAATTTAAAATGATGCAAAATAATTATTTATTCATATCTAATTAAGTCCTTATCACAGACCTTACAGAAAGAGATCAAATGGCAGTTAGTGTAAAGGACCACTTCTATGTGGATCACCTCTGGCTTCTATCCTTAAATCAACATTTATAAAACATCGGAAGTTACAAATAACTGCAATAGCATGACTTTTGTACATGTATCTTAGGCTACAATCTATAATTCTATACCTATAAATATCATAAAGAGGAAATAATTTTATTTATTTTAGTTTCTGACGAATACCATAACACATATTTCGAAAATGCCATTTATAATTTACCAACAATAGACCACATCCTTACAAGTCATATAGGTAATATTTTTAACTCCCGAACGAAGCCGGGAGGAGTGGTAATGTATTTTATGTTTGACTAGCTTTTGCCCGCAGCTTCGAACGTGTACACTACGGGGTAGTTTAATAGTTGAATTATACAAATTATAAACCATCCTAATGAAGCACTCTACTTTTAAAAAAGTATTAACAGACGCGGTAAGTGACTTTTCTTTATACTGTGTAGTGAATTCTTTTGAGTTACTACGTCCCTAAATAATGTCAACCACAGAATTTAATTATCTACGACTATAATATGGCTGGGTTGCAATATAACGACCGCCATCCCTATGGGACTAGCTGAAAACTTTAGCCATCATATTTGATTTATATGTTTTTAAAGCGTACTCCAAATCCCCATTGGCCGCTCTCGCTAGCTTTGGTAAACTCAATTACAAGACTATTTATGTTTTCCTGTGCTCCGTCAATTGCTTTTAGATGATTTTTTATCATAATAATAATCAATAAAATTTAAGTGTCAATTTGCAATGCCAAAAACAGCTTTTGTTGATAATGGGATTATCATCACCAGCCCATATATGTTCCCACTGCTGGGACACAGGCCTCCTATAAGGGTTCAGGCCAACATCCACCACGCTGGCCAAGTTCGGGTTGGCAGATGTCACATGTCATAGAACTTTTGATTCTTCGACTTGCCGGTTTCCTTACGATGTTTTTCCTTTACCGTTTTAAGCAGTAGTGATGTTATCCACATGTACAGATAAAATTTAAAAATCTCTTTATTTCCTGCACGCTCGCCCGGTGTAGAACCCCGACTTATCGATTTGAAGTCCGATGTTCTCACCATTGAGCCACCACTACTTTTGCTGAAAATGGAATAAATACTGTTAAAAATTTTGTCTTTTTGTATGCCTGATTATCTATTCATTTTCCTGTATTTCTAGCTAGGTAAAATTCTGACTGTTTGATAGTGGTAAACTCTAAAAAAACTGTATCGACTTTTGACGACTTGGAAGAACGAAACGCCGACGTTACACCTAGTTAATTTACTTTCAATTCGCAAAATGTTTCTTAAAGTTTACTATTTAATTAACATTTATTCTATAGCTTCCAGCTTCCTTCCACTCACCGTACGAAACAGTAGCATGCTACTATTTCACGCCGGTCTTCTGGGGTGTGGTAGACCCCCGCTGCGAGTCGGCCCAACTCGTGCCGAAGTGTGCTCCACTCCCACATTAAGATAAATGAAATTTATCCTGTGTATATATACAGTAAACATGTAACTAGCGTAAAAATAGTACATAATTCCTCCCGCAATATTTATTGCTTCAAAAATACAGCATGTTGAAACCGTAAAGACCATGGAAACTCATTATCTTTAACAAAAGTGCACTTGGAACGCTTATCTCGTAAAACCCACTGTTTCGCCTCTAAATCATTCGTAAGGAGCAATTTTCCTTTACAAATAACATCTTGTAAACGACTTTAGTCTTTATGAACCTGTTGGAAGGGTGCATTTTGGGTCGTTTGATTTTAGACGCTTTGATTTGTTCACGAATAGTGGTATAAATTATGTAGGTATTTTTGACAAAAACATAGTTGATAAGCTTTATGTGCTAAAGGGGCTTCAATTTGAGTTTACAATAATATAAGCGTCGACAGCCAGTATTAGTTAATTTTATTTGTATAGATATAGCGGCATAGATAAAGGGATTTAAAACGCGATTTATTCCATCCAGATCCAGCCGTTTCGGAGGAGTATGGGAACGAAAATTATGACACGAAAATGTTATATTAGAGTGTATAAACCCCACATCAATTCAGTGAATATTGGAATCCAAAAAATTATAAAGAAAAAGCAATTCCAAATATAGACTAAAGGTTGTAACGATAATTTTAATTATAGGGATCCAATCTAATTCAGGTAGCATTTCTGGGAAATTTAAATATAGCAGAAAAATTGTTTAAGAGAAAATGTCTTCAATAAATCCTCTATGACCTAAAGAAAATCGAATATTCTAATTACAGTCTGTTTCTTTCTCCTTAGTATATATCCTTAGTATATATACCTATCTTTAATGGGACTACATGATCTCAAGGCTTGTTTTACAATGCCTTTAAATATCCATAGCTTTAAAAACGAAAAATGTAGTATATACTTTAGGACATATTAATTTGACAATGTGTTGAAAGTATAATGCTTCAAATTTTATACAATTATTTTCACGATCCCATAAGAACTTTAGTTTACTTCTTTTTTTTAAGATTTTTATTTTTTTCTTATGTCACAGCGGGCAGCTGAGCTGGTGGTTCGCCTGATGGTAAGCGATCACCACCGTCCAAAAACATTCGCATAGGTAGTACCTCTGTGAATGCGCTGCCCGCTTTTATGGGGTAAGGGAAAAAGGAAAGGATTAACGACTGGAAAGAAGGAATGGAATAGGACGGGTGAGAAAAAGGAAACGGGCCTCCGGCTAAGTAAGGGTAATTCACCCCTCTTTTGGGAAATATTGCATAGATACCCCAGAGAAGGAGCCGTGGGTTATGTCGCATTCCTACCGACTAAAACTCCACTACGTCGAGCCGCTTTAGTGAAGGGGCCACGGAAGCTGGTTAGTATTCCTCCGTGATCCTACGCACTTAAACTCATAAAGTATGAGACCTTCGTATAATAACAGTCATATGTTTGGATACATAATATGTACTGTATTAAAAAAATTTATTGTACATCCTACTAAGATCATTAAAGCAAAATTTTACTATTATTGTACGCATCTATAAATGCTTGTTACTCGTTCACACAAAATCAGCTGTTTGGATCTGTATATACTGAGATGATGACTGTATGAACTGGATGGATTCTAGTCTGGATTAGCACATTTTTACGCATCTACGCAAATTAAGCCGCGGGCACCAACAAATTTGTCATAATATTTAATTTGGTATGGTCCATTAAATTATTGAATAAAAAAATAAATGTAATATTTGATTATGATTTAATTTTATATAACTATTTGATAGAGCAATCAAGTATTCCTAGTGCAATCCTTTATGTATCTCATATGAAGATTCACACTGAAAACTTTACTGAAAACACAAATTTCGAATATAAATCACAATGGAATTTCAAAACTAATATCTTTGCAACTTAACCCGAGCCTTTGAGAACTTTTATTATTTTATCTTAAGAATTTAATTGTTATTAAGCCTTAACGAGAATTAAAACTACTTTGGATAAGTGGCTAATTAACTTTATAAAACTTTTAGCCCAAAGGCATTAGATAGAATATCTTAAACGATAGTCAATATTTCATCTTAACCCAAATAAATAGGGTTTATTTTAGCATTAATCAAATTATTCAACTACTGGCCGTCTTTACTACATTTAATACAAACTAACTTTTTGCCCATGACTGCGCCCGCGTAGTCAAATATTTCAAAGGGAATGAGATGTTTCATCTCTATCTCTTTTCTCCTATAATGAAACGTGGGATAGATCATAGTTACCCACAGCCTACCGAGGAAGTGGGTTATGTCGGACTCCAACTGCCTAGGGAAGGATCTACCGTCTAAACTCCTCTGTGTTCCCTCTTCTCGTGCTATCCGCCGGGGTCGTGGGAACTCAGATGCAGACCTTACACAAAAATCACATCATAAAATTGTTCCGTGGTACGCGAAAGTAAGGAATAATAACAAACACATTTTCACATTCATACTTAATATGATATTTTATTAGTATGTATAAAAGGTTTTCTCTGATTGAAATTTCAATAAGGTATCTTTTAATGAAGCTAATTAAGTCGGAACGATGATGTATACATAGACTGAATTAAGGTTAGGATAATCCTACTAATATTATAAATGCGAATGTTTGTAGGGATGTGTGTGTGTTTGTTGCTCTTTCACGCGAAAACTACTGAACCGATTGCAATGAAATTTGGTTCGTAGACGGCTGGATAACTGGAATAACATTTAGGTAACTTTTATCCCGTTATTCCAGCGGGATACGGACTTATGCGAGTGAAACCGCGGGCGCAGCTAGTTATTTGTGTTTTTTAAAGTAATGTTGAATGATTAAGTTATGCCTATATGATACTACGAAGTAAGATTCTTGGTACAACTTTTCAATTTGTTAAAATCCAATAAAATCTCAAGTCACCTTGTATAGACACGCATTCACAGAGCCTCGATTCTTAGAAGAACTTGTCCTACTTTAAAATAATCTAGTCGATTATAATTTGATACTTACTGCATTAATTATGCAGTAATGCTTTAGATGTATCGAGTTCGTGATATGAATTGGTACATGCATGAATTATATAAATTACTAGCTGCGCCCCGCGGTTTTATCCGCGTAATTCCATTTCCCGCAGGAATATCGGGATAAAAAGTTGTCTATATGTTATTCCAATTGTCCAGCTATCTACGTACCAAATTTTATTACAATCGGTGCAGCAGTTTTTGCGTGAAAGAGCAACAAACACACACACACATCCTTACAAACTTTCGCATTTATAATATTAAGTAGGAAGTAGGATATAGTAGGAGTAGGAGAATATTGAAATACGTGGAATCTTTAACAATATTAACTTAATTCTTTCAATATTATCACCCTTATTTCCGAAATAAGCTAAAATTCTTGTGAATTACTATAATATACTATACAAAGGTATAAAATAAAAACACTAACGCGAATAGAAAATACGGTAGCATAGGTGAGATCGTACGTGCTTTTTACACGCTTTTTATTAGCTTCACCTGTATGTTTGTTTGTAACCGACTTCTTTGAGCGCGATTTTGACCCACTTTAAACGGCCAGATTTCGTTCAAACTTTGTAGATTTATTGACGACCGATGACAATACACTAATTTGATAAAATTATTCCATTTTTCAATTTGCAAAATATGATAAAAGCGTGTTTTTTAGTTTTTTTTTAACTATTATAATATATTATTCTAAATATAATTGGACATCGTATTCCGTGCATTGCCAATATAAAAATGTCAATTAAAAATCTACATGGTGAAGTGTTTCAAATTAATTTTATATACGTGGGTTCCGTGTAATATGTACCTAATTGAATTAACATTATTTAACAGGTTAATTTAAATGCATTCTATATTGACTCCTATTTAACCGACTTCAAAAAAGTAGGACCCTTATGTTACTTCAAATAAATGTTTCTTTCTTTCTTCTTTCTTTCTTTCAAATTTTTACTGTGTTACCGATTTTGATGATTCTGTTTTTATTTGAAAGCCTGGTACGATTGGAAATTTGGTCTAATTAACAGTTTTAAGGTTAAGGTTTTTGTTAAAAATAATTATCATGATTATAGTATTCATGAAATGTACCAGTTAGAAGATAAATCTCATTGAAACTATATACATATCAAGGAACGATGACAATACAATAATTTCATGGGTTATTCAATTATCCCGTTTAAGATCGTCGGGATTTCTTTACATAAGCAAATAAATGAACAAAATAAAGTGAACATATTATTTTCTTGTGTTTGATTTTACGCGAGTATTATACATTTAGAAATTAAACGGTCTCCCCGTCACCACGCTCGCTGGAAAGTGTTCGAAATGTCGGGTTAATAATATAATGAATAAATCGCGTTTAAAATCCGTTAAAAAGTTTTTAATTTCTAAAAATAAAGTGAGACAATTAAGCTAATTATATAAATATCTAGCTTTTACCCGCGGTTTCGTACGCGATAAATTCGGAGTAGTTTAACAGTACATAATATAACCTTCGTCTTGAACCACACTACTATCTATTAAAATTAAACCATCAAAATTCGTTATGTAGTTTTGAAGAGATAAAGATAGGGACATAGGGATATACAGAGAAAGCGACTTTGATTTATTTAATGTAGTGAAGAATATTTTATAAAACATATAAACTAATAGCTGCGCCCCGCGGTTTCACCCGCGTAAGTCTGTATCCTGTAGAAATATCGGGATGAACAGTTGCCTATGTGTTATTCCAGTTGTCCAGCTATCTACGTACCATATTCCATTGCAATCGGTACAGTAGTTTTTACGTAAAAGAGTAACAAACACACATACGCATGCAACCATCCTCACAAACTTTCGCATTTATAATATTAGTAGGATAGGATAGGATAGTTATTATTGCCAGTGATATTCAAAGAACTCTATTACGAAAGAATTAAACGAAGCATTCCACATAGCTATCTTAGTAGTAGAAATGTGTAAGATAAACGACAGGATAAAACTGTTACTCAGATATCCCTAATAATATGTGTCTGTCTGTTACGGTTTCAAGCCTAAACCACTGAACCAATTTTTTTGTAATTTGGTATGAAGGTTGTAATGAATTTGGGAAAGGACATAGGATAATTTTTATCGCGAAAAATATGGTAGAAGGAGTTGAAATAGGGAGATGAGAGCTATATAACCGAATTCCACGCGCGCGCCGCGGGCGGAACGCTAGTAGTCTATATATAATTGTTTGCCTTCACATATTGTGAGATCCTCTGTTCTTCTGGCTACTGTGAGTACCATTATTTAAGATTACTTCAGTATTAGCTATGTATTTATCCATGACTCTTGGTATTGATTTGACAATCGATAAATATAAAATTGTTTTTTATATTGAATTGAAATTAATTCTTATTGAACTATTATTGATATAATAGAAGGGCTATTGAAATGCACTTAAAGTTATAAATATAGACCGTATTATTGAATCTATTTTATGTAAATTTCTTACTTTATTTGAATATAGGTCGTTTTAATTTATAGTTGATTTGCTTCGATGCTGAAACAACCGATACAATCAATGGATATATCACAAACTCCAAAAATGGTATTTTATGTATAATGTTTTGTGAAAGATTGTCAGTTAAAATATAAATAAAATAACTTTGTAAGAAACATCCACTTTTAATTATCGTTGAAAACATCCAGCCACTCCATGTTCTTTCACTAAAACGGAAGATAACGCTGATCACAATCCCGCCCGAATTAACCTTATTCAACAAATGAAATCGCGTGCTCGCATCGCAATAATGTCGTATCTCGTACATTTACATAATGTGGTAGGAACACTGTACATAGCTTAGTCGCTTAGCGTGTCGTGCTGACTCAGACACGCGGAGGTTAGCAAGCTGTTGTAATTGCATTGGCATTTTATTACGTTTCTATGCGGTGGAGGGATGTTTGAATTTGGTTGGGTTATTCCAAGAGAGTTTTAAAGAGATCGTTTTATAATATAGCCCTTAAGCGTGGCATCAAACCATGAAAGTGAGATGTTTCATTGTGATAATAATAAGTCTATGTCCCTGTAGAATCCTCAACTATCTCCAGATACAATTAATACCTCAAAATTAAAGAAAGACAAACACACTTTCACATTTATAATATACTAGCTGCGCCCTGCGATTTCACCCGCGTAAGTCCGTATCCCGTAGGAATATCGGGATAAAAAGTTGCCTATATGTTATTCCAGTTGTCCAGCTATCTACGTACCAAATTTCATTGCAATCAGTTAAATGAAAGAGTAACAAACATACACACATCCTCACACACTTTCGCATTTATAATATTAGTAGGACTAGTAGGAAGTAAGGATGACAATATCACAAAATTCATTGCATTTAGGTAAATGTTAAAAATACCATAATACCATACCATAATACAAAAACCATTTCTAAACACATCTTCATTCAACAATCTCATGTTAAAGTTTTAGTAACATAGCAATTAAGTGCTTTATAAACCTTGGAAGAATAGAAAAAAATTGATCACGAGGCGGGTTTCGAACCCGCGTATTTTTACCAAACCGTAGCGACGCCTAGCCGCTCGACCACCCGTGACTTCAAAATACTCTCAAATCTCGTGTTCTTTAAAAAAATTAACTTATTTTATTTAGCTCGCCGTTCTCCCAAGCAGTGTGTATCAATAACAGCGCTTAGCCTTAAAAGCTCGATCGTCAAGTCGTCCGGTATTCAAGAGCAAGAGTACGTAGCAAGCATTACTGTACCTTTGCTATACATTTTCCTTGCCTGTGTGTGACCCGCTTTTATATAGCTGCTTGTTTAAATTGTAAAGAGAAAAACCAGGTGTTATCTGTAGTTTTTATAATATGTGCAAAATATTTGAACGTTCTTTTAAGAGGGACGTTAGCTTTGTAGACATTAAATGTCTATTTCCATTTTATTTGCAAAATATAAAGGGTATAAGGTGAAAATTCCACTGCTGCATATAGTAGTAAAAAATATAGTATCTTACTTAATAATTGATTTTGGATATAACATCGGATATTAAATGATTTTTGGATTGTATGTTTAATTCATCATCATCATATATTTAATTTTTAGTTTTATAGCATTGAAATGCTTTATAAATGAGAAAATTTGAAAGAATAGAAAATATCATATATGTTCCCACTGCTGGGACGCAGGCCTCCTATGACTCGCTGACACAATCTTGCCTAGTAAACACATTAAAAAATTAATTTTAACTGGCAGATAGCTAAGCGACACCACCAGGAAAATGTCTATAAATCTGACAAGTCCATATCAGTGACATAAGTAAACCCGTAAGAAATTGTTACACAGCTATTACCCAGTGAGAGCCTGACACATCCGTTTAGTATTCCGGCCATGTCCTAACGATAGAGGCCTGAAAAAACCTTCGTAATGATTGCGACAACTGACCAGTGTAACGTGAACTGATGAGAATAGAACCACCCACATTAAGTTCGCTTTTCCTCGCAAAGGGCATGAAGGGAATACTTTTAACAATATATAGTAGTGTTAGTTACACTTTTTATAAATAGGATAGTTAAACACTATGCTAGTCCTACTCCTACTAATATTATAAATGCGAAAGTTTGTAATGATACGTTTGTGTTTGTTGCTCTTTCACGCAAAATTTACAGAACCGATTGCAATGAAATTTGGTACCTAGACAGCTGGACAACTGGAATAAAATGCAGGCAACTTTCTATGCCGATATTCCTACGGAATATGGACTTAAGCGAGTGAAACCGCGGGGCGCAGCTAGTATTTGAATAAATGCAAATATTGTTTCTTACGGAACAGAACTCGTGATAGGAGTCGGGTCAGCGAATAGTTAGGACATGAATCGCAGAATCTAGGTTTGGTTCCATAAGTTATAATGCCTAACTTGGATGAGTTTCTAACATAAATTGGATTATATCTCCAGTTGACATTATTTGAAATACAATACAGTTGTATGTTTGAATAAATTTCTTTTTCATCCATAATCCTATTCAGATGCTATATCTTCAATTTTTTGTGTGCATTTGTTTGTCTTTCCTTCACGTCAAATCGATTTCATGATATGATTTTTATGTTTGAAGATAGTTAGGAGACTAGAGAGTGATACAGTAACTATTTACAAATTTAAAATAAAATAAAATGAGCTAATTAGTAGAACACTAGGCATTGTTTCAGTTATCTATATCATAATTTCATCATCAGCCTATATATTTTCCCACTGCTGGGACACAGGCCTCCTATGAGGGTTCAGGCCATAATCCACCACGTTGGCCAAGTGCGGGTTGGCAGATGTCAAATGTCGTGGAACTTTTGCTTCTTGGACATGCCGGTTTCCTCACGATGTTTACTTGCACCGTTTTTAGCAGTGCTGATGTTATGTACATGTGCAGATAAATTGAAAAATCAATTTATTTCCTCCACACTCGCCCGGTCTCGAACCCCGACTTACCGATTTTGTAGGCCGAGGTTCTCACCACTGAGCCACTACTGCTATCATAATTTAATGTTATTTAATTATTTAAAAATACATTCATACCATGGGTGAGTAAAAGAAATTCGATTGCTGAGGCGAGATGACGGGTGGCCGACGCTTTGCGTTCAGCGAAATGACGCGGGTTGATAATTTTTTCCTATGCTTTAAAAATACATTACATAATACATTCATATAATCTATCAAAGAGTAATGAACGTTAAAACATTAAATCTACGATACTAATCGCACTACGCAAACGGACTTTGACATTTTTGATTCAATTACCCACGAAGCTGTCCCATAATGCACTCCGGACGAAAGCGGCGCTCGTCAGATGTAATCATGTCTAGATGTCTGCTTAGTGTTAATATTTTAATAGACATTAGTGCTCGAAAAATTGTAGCTCTCGTCTGAAAATTTAGTATTTATTAGGGCTGAGTACCTCAATACCTAGGTAGGTGGTTTAAAGTATTATGCTATATGACATACTGAAACGTCAATGAACCTTTTTACATACATAAATGTGGTTTCTGTCTAGTTGATCTAGCTTACATATGGGTTACTTACTGCACATTTAATTAAAGGGATCATTTTAACTGCATATAATTTGTAAATTTGTTTAAAATATACAATAAGCTAGCTGCACGCCCCGGCTCCACCCGGGTAGCAATTTATCTTTTAAGTTGGATCAAACTGCAAATTGCATTGGTGTACAAATTTTATTAAAATCGGTTTAGCAGTTTACGAATCCATTGCGGACAAACAACGCGACACGTAATTTATATACATTAGCATAATATTAATACAAGCAGAAATTTATCAATAAATTCTCTCTCTTTTATTCAGAGAGGAGTCATACCGATAATTGTACTCGTACAATATCGTACTATATAAGGCTAATTTTTTGCATATTTTTTTAATTGGTGTGATACATAAAATTGTTAAATAAATAATTTCGTCTATCTGATTATTATCATTTTTTGTTAAGTATAAAAAAAAATAGGGACTGTAGATATTTGACTCTCTTATAAACTATGTGTTAATGAGATTATTTTATTATTATTTTAGTAATTCTATGCGCTTTCTGTCACCAATAAAATTTAATTGTCATTATACCATAAAGTACGTTATTATACGTATAATACCTACTCATATTATTATATAAAGACATTTAAATGTTTAGTAAAAATGTTGAAAACGAAATGAGTGTTCCTTGAAGACAGTGCTATTCGAATCAACATTTTATAATTTCTAATGAAACTTTATTTTGTTCTTCAAAAATATTTTCCGTCCATGTTGCCAGGTCTCCACATTTTGCTTCAGAATTTAAATTTCGAACGTCGAAACTCGACCGTTATCTTTGGCTGTTGTGTCGAAAACCCCTCACTTAAAACTTATAATAGTTATTTTTATCTGTGCTCCACGGACGTTTACTTTGAGATTCGAATTTCGAAATCAGATACTTGTATATTGTATGTTTTATTCAACCGTTTTTGTAAAATAAAAACCGCTTTGGAAATTAAATTCAGTAGGATACAAGAAGACATAGTTGAGTTATATCTCATTGTAAGTAGGTTTCAATAAATTCAAAATTTTATCATCCTATAGAAATAATATATGGTTTTTTTTATGTTTTATGTTGTTTTTGTTTGCTAATATGAATAAGAGAGAATAAGATTACTGAATTATCCATTCGGCGACGGCGAAATATTTGTTTATATTTACAGTGATATTAAATCCATAATGAATAAACTGAAAGTCTAAGATATATTTTCAATGCAATAATAAAATGCAAAGTTCATAATATAAAATAATTAAATGTATTCACATGCAATAGCACGAATCACATTACATGTTTGCATAAAATTTTATTTAAAATTTTGAATAAATTTTATTACAGCTACAATTTTCCAATCGCCCGCGGGACGTTTTTGTTCAACAATGCATAACATTTGTTATCTGTACATCTTGTCACGCCACAGTTCTCGTTGGCGCGAAAATTGAATTTCGTTCGGATACTCGCCGCGGCGTCTGCAATTTGTCAAGTAAAATGAGACGACACGGGCCGTTCCTTGCTGTCTCGTTAATCCGAAATGCGCTGCACTTTTTGTAGGCCACTTCTGAACGCTTTCCCGCCCTTTTTATTCGTTTAATCTTTCAAGCACGGTTGATTAACGACACGTTCAAACTGATTCTGAGCTCCTTTTTGGGGTAAAGTGGCTCGGAGATATTTATCATTTTAGATATAATATATTGAGGTACCAACATGTTGTTAGTGTATTCTTAAATTTCCAACGGAAAATATACATCAAGTAATTTTCCGCTGGAACTTTGAGATATCAATACTCTCCATATATATATATATATATGAATGTATAACACTTTTATAAGCTTCACCTGTATGTTTGTATGCAACCGACTCTTTTAGGCTTTGTTTAAACCCCATTTAAACGGACAGATTTAATTCAAACTTTGTACACTTTGTACTCTGTATAAAACAATAAAGTGGATTCTATCATCGAAGCGTGTTCTTAAGTTATTATAAAATATATGTTTATAATTGTCAATAAGGAACAAATTATATAAATAACTATCCTCCAAAATTACAAATATTATACTCTTTGTTGAAAGAAAATGCATTTAGCTATGTTTTATGAATTAAAAAGCTCTAATGACTGTACAATTACAACCCTTGGTCTATAAGTACTGTATATACCAACCACTATAACTCTCATAAAACGACGAATAAAAATCACAACACGTTCACACAAAAATCAGGGAAATATCACGTCTCCTCATCTAATAAAGGAAAAAAAATTAATAAAACATGTTTATTCAAAGGGCGCCCTGGAACAAGCGTGGGCATAAAATACACTTCAACATACAGCGCGGTGTAGCACCTGTGTACTAACTAATCTATGACGCGGAAACCTGGCATTGTTTCGCGTTCATTGCGTGTTTTGCATCGAATCTAATTCATTGATGCATTGCTTATGTGTCATTCTGTCATTTGTAAAAGTTAATGACTGTTTAGAATTCGAGTTAATTGGGTACGGAATCTGTCATAGGTTTTTGAATTTTTCTGTATATTCAGTTTGATTAGGCTATATGGAGGCTAGAATTACTGTATATCCATCCATGTATCTCTCAAAAACTATTAATAAAACCTAACCTAACCTAACCTAACCTAACCTACCTACGTGGCAATATAAGTTGCTGAAATGAGGTTGTAAACGGTACATTGAAAACATTATCGAAATCGGTTTACGCATTTGGAGTGTGTGTGAATGATAAAAAAGCTAACAAAATGTTCTCATAGATTACGCTATATAAAGTTATTTTATATACTTAGCGGAAGGAAGTTACACAAATAGAGATTCCACTTGACAAGTGACAAACGCCCATAATCATTAATCATCCAAGGCCATTAGTTGCGGATGTTGGTAACAGAGGGGTTAGGGGTTCGGACCCTCACACTTTGTAACGTGACTCCTGATTAAGTATAACATAATCTGTTATGAAGTTATTTAATTTACTGTTATCATTAACAAATGAAAATCATGTAAGATTTACTGTTCTTATATGATTCATTGGAATGTTCTCCAAAATCTAAAAAAAAATAATTGCAGGTGACATGAATAGATAAATACATTCTAATATTATAAAGGCAAAAGTAACTCTGGTTGTCTGTTTGTCTCTTCTTCACGCCTGAACGACGAACCTATTTGGATGTTTGGTTCACAGATAGTTTGCGACCCGACAAAGTGTATAGGACAGTTTCTATCCTAGAAATCCAGATTATCTATGCCTTTAAAGCCCCCGGGACTTTCCTTTAACTTGTAGGTAAATAATGATAAGATTATCGTTTATCTCTGCATCTTCGAATCGTAAATTACTCACCGAAGAAAAACATTATTTCCAGTGATTAATTTACAATAGTGGCTTTACGGATTATCACAAAATTTCTGGAATGTTTAGTTTAAGAAGCATTGTGTAGTTGCGATTTAACGTTTGTACACTACCGTACCAACACTTTTCTGCGCCATTTGCCGTATATACTACATTGGCATAAACTAACTTTCATTTTTTTTATATCATAGTCAGCAAAGGAGCTGGTGGGTCGCCCGATGGTAAGCGCTACCACCGCCCATGAACATTGGGAGAGGTGTAAGGTCAATAGCAGACTTTATGCCTGTACAAATGGATTGACGACTCCAAATTGGAAAGAGATTAAGAAAGGAATGACGAGAGGAATAAAGGAAAACTCCGTATCCCATAGGAATATCGAGATAAAAATTTGTCTACAGCAATATTCTAGTTGTCCAGCTATCTACGTACCAAATTTCATTGCAATCGGTTAAGTAGTTTTTGCGTGAAACAGCAACAAACACACACACATCCTTACAAACTTTCGCATTTATAATATTAGTAGGATATTAGTAGGATATTAGTAGGATGATTTTTGCCATACTATAATTATTGAAAAATTAATTAATGAAGATGAAATATGCGAAGTCTCTGTATTTTTACAGTTTTAATGTTACAGAGACTAGCATATTTTTACATGAAACTTTTTGCCTCGTACAACGGAAATTTGGAATCAGCTTCCGCATGCAGTGTTTCCAAACGTTTACGATATGGGGACCTTCAAGAAAAGAGCATACTCCTTTCTTAAAGGCCGGCAACGCACACACCATACCCCTGGTATTGTGGGTGTAACTGGGCGACGTGGAGCACTTAACATCGGGTGACCCGACTGCTCGCTTGCCTGCCCTTTCACATAAAAAAAGGCATATGTAACAACTGTTTCGTACACAGCGCGCAATGTATGCGAAGCGATACAGTCGCTTCTACCACATGCAAACAGAACACAGCCGCCGTGCCTTCAGGCTAAGTGTCGAGTCTTCCCGTGACTGGAATATTAAACACGTTCTTTGTAATTTATCAGTCGCATTGTTACTGACCGGATAGTTCTAACCGAGTTTCATGATGAATCAGATGGACTTTTTTGAAATAAAAAGTTTTGCCATTAATTAGTTCGTAACATTTATGAGGGTATCATTGATTTTGTATGGGCTTTGTAGGTTTTTTATACGTGATAACTGGTAACTGAGCTGGTGGTTTGTCTGATGGTAAGTGATCACCACTGCCCATGAAAATTTGCAGATGTGAGCCGCTGAAAATGCGTTGTCCGCTTTTAAGGGGTAACAGAATAAGGAAATTGAGTGTTATTAAAAGGAAACAGGTCTCCAGTTCCCCCGATCAACCGATGCTAACAAATCTATACTAATAATATACAGTTGAAGAGATTGTTTATTTGAACGCGCTAATCTCAGGAACTACTAGACCGATTTCGACAATTCTTTCACCATTCCATTTGTACGTTATACCTGAGTGCTATACGCTATGTACCACAGAAGAAACCTGAAGCGATATTATAACATGGCTATGATTAATGTTAACATCTCTTACCAATGCATATTAATAATTAAGCTTTAATTACAAACCATACTCACGTATTATTTTGATATGGCTTTCAAATCAAATCAAACGAAGGCACGTTTACTGAAAGCAATAACATTATATATGTAAATGCATACCACATTGGAATACTAACAACAAAAATAAATCAATTTAATGATTTAACATAATTTTCATATCAGCTTATCTGGTTTAGAATAATTGCTCTCGCGTTGCGAATGTTTCATATATTATGAACTATATTATTAATTAGTGGTAGCTTGTATCGATTTCAGTGTTTTCCATAAAACTTATTTGATGCAGGTCTCATAATTACCACACATTATAAAGCAAAGTCGCGTCCCGCGTCTGTCTGTGTATATGTATGTATGTATAGTACACGACGGATTTTGATGGTGTTTTTTTAGACATAGAGTGATTTAAGAAGAAGGTTTACATGGATAAAGACATCTATTAAACTACTCCATATTCAACGCGTGCGAAGCCACCGGCAAAAGCTAATATATAACATATAAAGTTTTAATAATGCTAGTAAATTAATTATCATCAAATTTATATATGCCATTTTATAGATTTTTTTTGGTTTTGATTATAATTATTCAGAATATTATTTTCTTGTGTTTGATTTTACGCGAATTATATACATTTAAGAAGACAGTTTCCTGTGACTACGCTCGTTGTAAAGTATTCAAAACTTCTAGTTAAATAATATAATAAAAAAAAAACGCGTTTCGAATCCGTTAAAAAGTCTTTAATTTCTAGAAGTATTCAAAATTTATTGACCTAATAACGCGATTTCAAATGCGATTTATTATAATCCTTACCAATGTTTCGCATGTATAAGTATGTACATTTGAGATTTAACTTCATACAAAACATAGTTAAAATAGCACTTCTGTTAATTAACTGTTACGTTTACAAAATAGACGTAGCTGCCACCAAACCCACGATACCGTTGCGTGTTAGATATCATCAAAATAATGGCTTTATCAATGGTTGTAATGGATGTGTGCCTGAAATTGATATCGCTAACTTCTTTATTGAATTTACTATGAAATTCATAACCTACCATTATGCATCCACGCAGTCATTTTCATATACGGTTCTACTAGAAATAAGTCATAAAATGTGTTGTTTTATATTCATTATAGAGAATATCCTACTAATCTTATCTTATCTTACTATCCTACTAATATCCTTCCTACTAATCCTACTAGTCCTACTAATATTATAAATGCGAAAGTTTGTAAGGATGTGTGTGTTTGTTGTTCTTTCACGCAAAAACTACAAAACCGATTGCAATGAAATTTGGTACGTAGACAGCTGGACAACTAGAATAACATATAGGCAACTTTTTATCCCGATATTCTTATGGGATATGGACTTACGCGGGTGAAACCGCGGGGCTCAGCTAGTAAGTCATAAAATGTGTTGTTTTATATTCCTTATCGAGAATATATATAGAAATATCGAGAACAATTAAGTAAACTGAAGAATTCTTTTTCAGATCAGCTATAAAAAATATACCATCCTAGTTTAAAAAGCCTAAAACACGCTTTAATGATAAAATCAACTAAATTGTCTCTTGCTCTTATACATTTCTTTTAACTCATTTATATTAGCTTCACCTTTTTTTTGTCTCGACTTTGACCCACTTTTAAAGAATAGGTATAATTCAGACTTGATTAATTTATCGAGAACCAATAACAATACAATAATTTCATGAGATTATCTTGATAGGATCGCCATTTAATTTCCTAACGTGTACTCTGTATAAGAGCAAGTGAGATAATTTATTGTTTGATTTGATTCTATCAATAGAGCGTGTTTTTACTTGTTTTTAAACCGTTTATTTTGTATGATAATTATTTATTTACAATTATGATTCCACTCCCAATAGATCGTTTATAGATGCTATACCTACCGCCTTAACTTCCCTACTCCACGTTTAAACATCAACAAAACGGTGATGGTGATATATCGTGATATCGGCACACCACACGTATGTTCAACTGAATTATTAGCGCAATTCACCCTGACAATTATTTAGGTGAATCCACTGGCATATGTAGTGGCTATTTGTTAAATCTAACTCGGTTATTTCAATGATTTCCGTAATGGAATCGGTCTGCGGTTTCGCTTGGTGTAATTTAAAGTGCATTGTTCGTTAGATGACATATAAAATGTTTTAACGTTATTTTCATTAGTCTTACTAGCATTCAATGCAACTTTTGGAATATTTGTAAATAGAAAAAGATTAATAGAATTTCTATTCGAAACCGCGTTCCTCGCCTTATCTTGCGACGCCGTCAACCAGTCGACCAATATTATATTGTGTTTTTAGTAGCGGTTACGTCTTTGGTCGCATCTACTAATGATAAGAAGCTGATTCACAATAAAACGATTTTACAAGACTTACATTCACAATATCCATTTTAATGTATACTTTAAATACGGATCGCGATTAAGCCAGCCGTTAAAGACAGGTTTTATTGACGTGTAGAATTACACAACTACATTCAATGTAAAGATATATTTAGTTAGAAAATTAATGCTTCGTAGTTTAAACGAAACATTGCCTTCCCAAAACAATATGTTAAAAGAAATGTAATTTTATTTAAAACAAATTAAGAAACCAATTGTGTAATAACACCCAAAGATTTTTGCATTGCGATGCAGAAAATATGTTTAATCACTATTTATTCTGATTCGAACAAAAATGAGTATCGAATTTCGACAATATCATCTGCATATTCAGCCCCCAATCCCGAACGGGTCTCGATCCAGATTTAATTAAGTTTCCTTAATTATATCGAGTTTATTTGGAAAAAAATAAACTGGATATAATAACAGTTTCTGTACTCGATTCGATTACGTGAATTGCATCCGATATAAAAATAGTTTCATTAACTTTTCGAGTGTTGCAAGATTGGAAAATGTTAGGTCTTATTTCATTTAAATTGAGATTGCGAGGCGAGTTTTTAAATTTAATTGCGAGTTTTAAAGTAAAGCGATGGATAAGTTGAGCTTTGGATGCGAATTATTTTTGAAACAAGTCTGCTTGCGTTTCGTTTTAATTAAAGTTTACAGGACAGTAGGTACCTACGGGCGTTACAGAACAAACTGAAAGGAATGCATTTAGATGTTTTTTGTATTTAACAAAATTAAATGACATTAAATCTTTTGTTATTTATTTATTTAAGACTAATTAAATACTCTAGCGGTGCGCCACGGCTTCGGCGTGTTGCATAATAACTATATAGATAATAGCACTCTGGGTTCATGTGCATATCCAACGGTTAATGTTTTGAAATCGGCCATTTAGTTACTGAGATTAGCGAATTACAACATAAATAAATCTGATATACCAAAATTTAAGCACATGTACTAAAAGGCAGTCTTATTTCTAAAAAGCAATTTCTCAGCATTCCCATTGGCAATGAATGTTGGAGATGTGATTTCTGACAACCTTAACCTCATTTTCGCCAGTCGTGTAATTATTTGATAACATAAACAATAAACGTTTATCCATATATATGTAATACAGTTCACTTTAACTTGTTTACGCATATTTCCGAAGTTGTTACAAGGCATCGTTATAAGTTTGAAATTTAATAAAAAACACAAAAAGCTGCGAACAGTTTGCCGCCTTTAAATAGCTGTTTCAGCTCTTTCAACTTTGGGAATACGCTTATGAGTTAGAAAAATCTCCTGTAGATATAGTTACACACATATTAAATTATAGGATAAGAATAAAACAATTTATCTTAATAATATATCTTGAGAAAGTAATCTCTAGATATAGTGAAGCTATTTAAAAAATGATTTTAGCGATGGAAACTCACGTTATATCTGAGTGTTATAAGCTGTTTTTTCTTTTGTTTTTATCCCAGGTCAACCCAGCCGGATCATTAATGACTAGTTTTCTGCCCGCGGCTCCATCCACGTACTCCTTCTACGCAGGAATTTTCGAAATAAAACCTATCCTTTCTCAGGTCAAGCTATCTTGGTGCCAAATTTCAAGCAAATCGGATCAGTGGTTTAGGCGTGATGAAGCGATAGACATAGTTACCTACATTCGTATTTATATTTGGTAGTTGATATAAATAATGTTTGGTATAGTTGGTGCAATATACGTAATTGCATATAATTTCCTGTCTACAGTTAAAAACCTTATTCACTTTGTCATAAAGTCTAAATCGAATAAAAGCGTTTTAATACATTATCATACACATACGACCCAGAAGAGTGAACTCAAAAAGTCCGCAAATAACACCCATCAGGAACAAGTTCGGAACAATCCATCAAACTGACACACCTTGTGAAGACAGTGATGTATTAACTAATTTAATCATCAACATTTATTCACCTGTTCTTCAAAAATCTCCTTAATTAGCTGTGTGTTTTGGTCTTATCGCATTCAGAATCGGGAGATGCAACTTTAAGTTCAGTTCTTTAAGGTTGATGTTGCATTGCGAACCGTTGACAGTCGTAAATGTCTAGGGACTGACAAATGTCTGAGTCAGTTTTAAAGGGGTATCGTTTTGTTGTGTTTTTACTTGTTTACGCCAAATTGCATGCGTCAAGCACATAAATCTTGGATAATTCGTGCTTAGATTGGGGACGTTTCGTGTGCTAATTGTATGCAATGACACTAAAATTGTTTTTTTTAAATCATTTTATGTGCGTCTTTATTAAAGTTTTATGTTCTAAGTACATTGACGCTGATTGAAGGAGTTATAATTTTAAATTAAAATAATATGGATACAGTAGACGAAATCCCTACTAATATTATAAATGCGAAAGTAACTCTGTCCGTCTGTTACGCTTTCAAGCCTAAACCACAGAACCGATTTTGATGAAATTTGATATGAAGATAGAACGGAACTTGAGAAAGGACATAGGATACTTTATATCGCAAAAAAATGGTAGAAGGGGATGGAATAGGGGTTTAAAGTTTGTATGGATGTTCGTTATTCTCAAACATAAAATCATGTAAGATTCTTTCACACCTAAACCACTTAACCCATACTTACTTTTAGAAATTAAAAACTTTTTAACGGATTTTAAACGCGATTTATTCATTATATTATTAACCCGACGAAATCAAACACAAGACAATACTTACTTTCTTAATGACAAATAGTCTAGACCTTGGGAAAGACTATAGGCTACTCCTTACCATGTCGCGCGATATAACCGAATTCCACGCTGGCGAAGACGCGAGCGGAAAGCTAGTATCAAATTAAGTCCCCTTGAGAAATTGAATCGTTCAGTAATCAATTATCTATGTACACGACAAGGAAAAGTTTCAGTAGTCACGTCAAATTTTACTGTTTAATTGGTACACATATTTGCTGTTCCATTTCTGTCTTGAAACTTGTTATTAATTTATGGAACAATAATTAAAATATTGTTTATGTCTTGATAATTTTAGGGGTGAAATTATGGGCGTCTAACATTGTCATTGGCAAAATAAAAGGCTTTTTTGTTTGGCTTCGTCTGTGTATATAGCAGAAATATATGTGAAGCAGAAGTTGCAGCTATCTGATAGTGAAAGAATTTTTGTAATCTGTCCATTATTTTTTGCGTTACAAACATACATAAATTTATAATATGAGTGAAGATATAGGATCGAAACGAATGCTTTTAAAAAATTTGCACTAAGAACTGTTTTAAAGCTACTCCGATCACGAAATCGCATTATTTACAGTCAATTCATTGAGGAGCTATGATAGTACAAACAGATTCAAATAGACATCAGAAGATAATAAAAACTCGCATCACTCACGCCCCCGGAGCGATTTTTCTAACGTTACCGATAAAAACACTCAGACTCACTGAAAAAAACATTGATTAACAAATAACGGCAATATATTTTCATTCGCGCGGATCCATCCCGACAATATGAAATAATCGCGTTCACATGTGAAATCGTGCTCACGCGTTGCCATGACAACGGTATACGTTGATATTATGACAAGTTAGAAGTTGCTGTCCGAAATATTATTTAGATTTAGGTTTACGGGAGCACATGCCAACTGTTTGAATTTAGTTTAGAATTGTAAAACAATGCGCTAGTTTGCTTCTGTTTGTGTAGAATTGCAAATCAAATCGACATTAAATTATTACGTTAATTTTTTTCTACAATCACACCGTTTATTAATGGTATGATGTTTTCCTTCACCATTTATAACAGGGGTGATAGGAATTGCAGATATATAGAATTTTACACATCGGGTAGGTCTGAATCGGTCAATGTCTTTTTTTCATACCCCTAAATGACAAGAGTAAGGCAGAGCGTTTGCTGGGTCAGCTAGGTTTATTATATTAGACACTAGTTTAAACCGAATACCGATTTGTGTGTAGTCAGGAGTCAGGAGCAGTGAGGAGTCAGTCCGTTGCACTTCATTAAATAGTGGTGACTCAGTGGTTAGGACCTCAGACTCAAAATGTCGAGAGGTTCGAGATCGTTTTAATATACAATATACATATAGGGTTATAAACCAAACTTATTACGTCATTTATACCTCTAAACTCAGTCTGCACTGAGTAACCAGCATAAGAAGAAACGACAAAGGTAAGATGACAACTAACGGCATCCCCACCATTTTATCTGGTTTTGTTAAAACCCGAAATAAGAAAATATAATTTTTCTTTTCTTTTGACTTTTCTACAATCACTTAACTAAAATTAAAACGTTTATAATTATAGCATTTTAAATGGTGCTAACTAACTTATAACTTCCATAAGAAAGCGCACCACGAGATTTTCTAGAAATTTCCAGAACAACCAACGCTGAAATACAAACTCGCATCGATTTATCATTGACAAGCGCACGCGCATGTCCCTCGGGATAGACTAATTTATCAGTATCACTCTGTACCTCTTTTATTTACCACGTTTCGCTTGAATGGAGTTAAATTTGGTTGCGGCTAATGTATTTAGTGATATTTCGATAGGGAAATGAAGACATGGGATGGTAATTTTTACACTGTATTTATAGCTATGAGAATGGTTATTTAATGCTCTTTCCATGACTGTTCATGTTCGATACGATAGAAGTGAAACTTCAGTAAATCGACAAAAGAATGAATAAAATAGTATGCATATTCTGTCTCATTCTTTGCCGGTTTCATTCTACACATTTTTGTATTTGTGTCTCTTACCTGTCGTTTTTTCCGTTGCATCAGCTTTGAAATCACAACGATTCTAAAGAAGTTTCACTTCAATAATGTGTCTTCTATGTTATCTGTCTGTTTGATCTGTTTAATATACACAGTAGCTATATATATTATAAATATACAGGTTTAAAATTATGTAAGACGTGAGGTCAGGTACACATTAAACAAATAAAAGTCCGTCACATCGTGTCGTCATATTTTAAATGGAATATGAAAAACAAAAAACCTTCCCTTTATTAAATATAATTGTCACATTATAAGTACCGACTCTAACCTCAAAGTTACTAAGCAAAAATACAGGATGTATTTCAAAACAAATGTTCGTGCTGTTCGAACTAATAACTTTTTATGACAAACATAGATTTTAATTGGGTTACAATGAAACGTTAGCTTATAAGTTATGACGCTGGCCGCTTTTTATCTCTGAATGTGTTTAAATCGGTAATTCTGATATTGGATTTCGGTTAATATAAATGCTGAGTTTGTGTTATTTTTATTTCCTCCATTATTAAGATTAAACAAAAAAGCTGTTTTCGCAACGATAATATTATGATATACTATTACACGGTTTCACCCGCGTAAGTCCGTATCCCGTAGGTATATCGGGATAAAAAGTTGCCTATATGTTATTCCAGTTGTCCAGCTGTGTACGTACCAAATTTCATTGCAATCGGTTCAGCAGGTTTTGCGTGAAAGAGCAACAAACACACACACATCCTTACAATCTTTCGCATGAATAATATTAGTAGGATAAAAACCCTGACTATTATCCTATTAGAAAATAGTCATACTTTCTTACTAAGGGTATCTAATCGTACGTTTGTTTGTTTGTGTCTTTAGTATTTATAAATTTATAAACCAACGTATTTAAGAATTGCTTTGGAATATAATATTGTGGAAATAATTTTTTGGAAAAATAATTAAAATGGGAAATAGTCCAGTTTATAGATAAATCGGTCTTTTCTGACCTATAATTATTTGAGCTCGAATCTCCAATACCTAGGTACGGTATATGGACGAAACATCGGTAGAAAGTCGATTTGAAAAAAGAAGCAATCGGAATATACCGAAAAACAATTATTTTTGGCACACATTCAACTTCAAAACTGGGATGGGTTTTTGCGAAAATATTCAAATTTCAATTTCTTGCCAGCCTTGTGTATTGGGAAAAAGTTTGCGATACAAGTAATGTTCGGAGTTTCGATTTAACTATTTTTTATTTGTTTATTTATGAATAAAGTTTGATTTTTTTTTAATTTTAGTGTTGAACTACTTCGACAACGAAATACTTAGTAGACGAAGAAGAAAATATTGTGTATATATATAATATAATATAAAATAAGAAATTTTTGAAAGAATAGAAAGAATTATGATCACGAAGCGGGCAACAAAGTAGATAAAGCCTAAACCTAACTATATTTTGTATTTTTTTTTTTAATTTCTGTATTTCTGTTGGATGGAGCGATAGACAAAAAAGATGAAATAACAATTAGAAACTTAAATGTTGCTGTTTAATAGGTAGTATAATAAATCTTATTGGATGTTTTTTATGTTATTTTGGGTGACATCGCAATTATCGCATAACGCTAAAGCCCTTATATAATGAAGAATTAAAAAAGCTGGCCAGATTCGTTTCAACAAGAAGGTCCAATTTCAAACACCGAATGATCCTACGTATTTATAAACAAGATATCAATATCAAAAGAAAAACGATACTTTGTTCGCCTATCCTATTTTTGCAACGTATAAAATCCAATGACCCAACACGTGTCTGTTGGTACATTTATTATGGTGGGAATAATATTTAGTGGATTCAAATTTAGACCTTAATAACATACAATTTTTGGCGAGCCACGTAATAAAGTGCTTAAATAACAGTGTGCATTGCGCTGTCAGCGCTCCACAATGCGCCAACTTAATGCATTTTAACCGAGATATGTTAAAATTAATTCATGGATCGAACAGGGGCCAATAGTCGTAAAAGATAATAATCGACGATAGCATAGATATATGACGTCACCAATATGGCCGCTGAATTGGCGGGAAGCGGCATTGTTCGTATGGAGATAACTGTTAATTGTTTTTGTAAAACTTATTGTTTATTGCAGAGTGTTTTTTATTATTCGTGAAATTTTTACAAATGTATTAGAATCGCGAAATTAAATTACCTTTTTTATATTGTCTTAATTATATTATGCTACAGGTATAAAGTTTTAATTCCTTTAAGTTAAAAAATCCGTAATTTCTAAAAATAATTCACATAAAAAGTAGAAGTATATATTTAAATTAAATAAACAAATTAAATTCAAACGTGAGTTAAGAATTATCAAATTGTAAATTTTTATGTCTTTTTTCTTCCATTTAGTTGTAAATGATTTATGTGAACCGTAATATTTAAATTTGAATATTTCATAAATATGCTTCTTTCTATTAAAGCTAAAATCGCAGTATTTTATTGTAGTCTATAAACACAAATGTTTATGTAGTGATATATTACTACATAGTATGAAACAAAGTCACTTTCTCTGTCCCTATATCCTTATGTATGCTTAAATCTTTAAAACTACGCAACGGATTTTGATGGGGGTTTTTGAATAGATAGTGATTCAAGAGGAAGGTTTATATGTATAATAACCTTTATTAAACTACTCCGAATTTAACGCGTGCGAAGCCGCGGGCAAAAGGTAGTTACTAAAAAATTATATCATGTTTTTAAAGTCAAGTTATGTATAATATTTTGAATTATTGCATTGCATATGTTTTTGTTTTATACTTATTATTTTATATTTAGCTAGCGATTCGCCCCAACTTCACCCATGGTACATAATAAATAGCCTATGGCCTTCCTAAATAAATGGGCTATCTAACACTGAAAGAATTTTTCAAATCGGACCAGTAGTTCCTGAGAATAGCGCGTTCAATCAAACATTTCAACTTTATAATCTCTATATATATAAAATTCTCGCGTCACAATGTTAGTCTCTATACTCCTCCGAAACGGCTTGACCGATTCCTCTGAAATTTGGTAAGCATATTGGGTAGGTCTGAGAATCGGCTAACATCTATTTTTCATACCACTAAACGATAAGAGTAAGGCAGAACAGCGTTTGCCGGGTGCAGCTAATGTTTTTATAGATTTTTTGTTAATTCCTCCATTAAAAAACTAAGTTTCACTAAGTTCCACTAAGTTTCCGTACACGGCTTTGCCCGCGTAATCAAAGGGTGAATCAGACAGTTCAATCTCTTCGCATAGTTCCCGAGGGATTTCCGGAACAAAACTTATCCTATGGTCTCTCTACAGTCATACTATCATTGTACTGAATTTCATTCAAATCGGTTCAGTGGTTTTGGATGAAGAGAAGGTTACTATCGCATTTCAAAAATATTAATAATGAATTACAATCCACGTTTTGTTTGACCGCCTCCTTGGTACAGTGGTTAGCGCGTGTGCTTAGAACCGAGGGGTCCTGGGTTCGATTCCCTTTGGGGACGCAAAAAAAAAAAAGTCTCGGTCTGGCAGGACACAGAAGGCTGATCACCTACTTGTCCATAAAGAAAATCGATCAGTGAAACAGATGTACATCATCTGCCCCATACCCCACTGGGGGATACGGGACTTCACTTTTTTTTTACAATCCACGTAACCACTAACCAAATCTTCTATTTTAACCAGATTAACTTGAGTCGTAAAACCTCACCAATAAAACGTGGAAAGTTTTGAAACAATCCCGTCAGAGCGCAGTAAATCACGCTGTCGCTAATAAAGTGGACAGACAGACAAATGCACTCCGTATATATGGAACAATTTAAATTCCTCACGTGATTCCTCGTAAAGGCAGACTGAACTATTTTCGGTGTCGTTAAATTGAGTTTCTTGGGTAAATAAGTGACGTGTTTCTAGACTCTTATAATAGTGTACAAGCAATTACAGTAATAGTTGCTTAAATAAACTTATTTTAAATAAACTTATATACAAAAAATAAAAAGCAGTGGTGGCACAGTGGTGAGGACCTCGGATTTTAAAATCGATAAGTCGGGGTTCGAGACCGGGCGAGCGTGCAGGAAATAAATTGATTTTTCAATTTATCTGCGCATGTGGATAACATCACCACTGCTTAAACGGTGAAGGAAAACATCGTGAGGTAACCGGCATGTCCAAGAATTAAAAGTTCGACGACATGTGACATCTGCCAACCCGCAATTGGCCAGCGTGGTGGATTATGGCCTGAACCCTCATAGGAGGCCTGTGTCCCAGCAGTGGGAACATATATGGGCTGATGATGATGATGATGATATACTAAATATAAAAAAAAAGTGTACAAAGGAAAGATTTTTGAATGTTTGAACAAAACAAGCTGTGAGCTGCTAGACCGATTTTGAAATTACTTGTTGTTGTGCGTAATTTCTATGTTAATGACATGTTTTAATAATGTATGTATGGCACGTTGAAATAAAAAACTCTCATCAGTATATCACCATAATTAGGCGATATGTAATCCCAAAACAGGGACAAAGGGCTTTGTGGGTTCAGGCCACTATCCACCACATTGGCCAAGTGACGTTTGTCAGATGTCACATGTCGTCGAACTTTTTATTCTATGACACGCTGGTTTCTTCGCGATGTTTTCCATCACCGTTGCGAGCAGAGGTGATGTGAATAATGTGAAGATAATTTACATAATTATTTCTCTATTCCACTTCCGGTCTCGAACCCTCGAATTCACATGAGTGGGGCATATATAATTTATATACATATATAACCTAATCTTAATATATATAAATCTCGTGTCACAATGTTTGTCCTCAATGGACTCCTAAACCACTTAACCGATTATAATAAAATTCGCACGCCATGTGCAGTTCGATCCAATCGATGAGAGATAGGATAGTTTAAATAATTTTAATAACGATAAATGACAACCCGGGCGGTGCCGGAGCGTGCACCTATAAAATATATAACCCACGAATTTAATAAAATTACATATGTTAAGAATATATAATTGTATAAAACATTATATTAAAATAACTGCTCTAAAATTTTATATTATTTTACTGAATTGTGTAAAAAATGCAAAATATAATAAATTACCTGTATTAACAACTATTTTGGGCTAATGTTAAGAGTCTATTTCAAATACTATCCCAACAGATTAAAAATATACGTATTGAAAGAGGAATGTACCACAGACTGTGACGCGACACGACGGTTTCCAAGAATAATTTACCTTTGTTCTAAGATTACGATATGTTATTCTAAGTGGTTAAGCAGATGTGTTACACAGATGTATACAAATTTAATGGGGCGTTAAGGGGGACTAATTAATGTGCATTCTGGTTAATCACCGCATTAAACTGTGTGTATGTTTGTTGTTCAACTAAACTAGATTGTCTGTGTTATCCGAGACTATAAGCAACTATCCATGTTCTATTCTTTATCCTTTCCATTAATATCTATTTTCTATAAAAATGAGTAAATAATGTACTTTGTAATATTTTTTGTCTTTGTTTTTAGTCGAGTATTATACATTTAGAAATTAAAAACTTTTTAACGGATTTTAAACGCGATTTATTCATTACGGGCAGTCTCCCTGCGAGCGTGGGCTCGCTGTAAAGTGTTCGAAACGTCGGGTTAATAATATAATGTAATAAATCGCGTTTAAAATCCGTTTCAAAGTTTTTAATTTCTATAGGCACTTTCTATTTTTTTGTTCGCAGCAGTGGTCTGCTGCTAGCAAGCGGCTACTTGTATAAGCAAACGCGCAATAGCAGTATGCCAAGATAGAATTCCCTGCAATACACCGAAGCAAAGACAAGTGGCCAATATTTTCTCAGCGCAGTGGCCATCAATAATTTCTAATCTCCTGGCGCCATCTGCACTCAACCATACGTCATACGTCAACACTAATTAAGTTTATTTTGTTTAAAATAAATCTTATTACAGATGAGTTAGGGTCGCAACAGCTTATGTAAATCGCCTGTCATAATGGTTTTAATTTATGCTCCGTTCCTCTTTTTTTCTCTGAATGGAGTGAGGTGATAAAAATTCGCTGTAATTGCGCTGTGACGTCATTAATTGCGAGGTGCTTGAGATGTTTGACCGGGACGAAATGAGAAATGAGTTTTTTTGGTACACAGTTACGGGATGGAAGGCGTGATACATTTATATCTGTTGACGAATCACAAATTTTTGTAAGGGGAAAATCTTTTATAGATACTTATGACTCACAAAGAAATAGCATTGGGTTGAGTCGGATTCCTACCGACTAAAGCCCCACTGTGTTCTATCGAGTCGCTTTAGTCAAAGGCTGGTTGTTCACCGGGCCAAGCGCATATTTATAGGTAAAAAGAACCATCATATAACCTGAGTTCAGATTGCAATAGATGATGTTTTACAAAGTTAAGCTGATAATAATTTGTGGTTAATGGTTGTTTGTGTATTATTTAGTAGTGACTTAAATGTGCGTAGTCGTGGGTGATAAGATGAGTCCATTGTAATATTACAATGTATGGAACGGCTGCGTTGATTTTGAATTCAGATAAAAGAAAAGCATGTGTCTATGAACACGTTATTGAAAGCTTTTTAGTGCGATAGTATATTAAAATTTTATTTCACAAACTAGCTTCCTATTCCTACCTATTATTCCTTATGATTTAGTGACTGTCTATTCGTTTTTATCCCAAGGGAGCATTATCGGGATAAAATGTCACCCAAGTTAGCTCTAACCCTGTCTGTATACCAAATTTCATAAAAATCTGTTCAGTAGTTTCAGTGTGATTGTCGGATAAATATCCAAACAAACAAACGTTCCCATTTATAATTTTAATAAGTATGGACTACGTAATAGAAATCTCAATGCAACCAACCCACAGTACAAGCGGCGGGATTGCTACGGTTAGGTAAAAAACGCGGGTTTTTTCTATTCTTTCAATATGTTTTATTTATAAAGCATTTCAATGCTATATAACTAATAATTAAACAATATTGTTCTACATTGTCACTAACTAGTTTCCAATACGTATAGCACAAATAAATGCAAAACAATCAATCAATGCACTCATTACGACATATAACAATCACAACAAACACGGAAAGCATTCAATTAGGGAATCCACAGATTCGGCCGTGCTGTGCAAACATAATTTAGGTTTGAACATGCTCAATCCAATCATTATACAGTTCCCTCAATTAGTTCAATATCAGTCATTAGGGAGGGTACACACCGCGACGATCGCGGACACTACGGGCTGTAATTAATCAATACCTTGGGACAGCGTGTCCAAAACTTTAGTTAGTGCGTCTCTAGATAGCAATTATGTAACACTTTAGTGGTAGGCAGTTATTGTTATGCAATTTGATTATTAAAGAACGGCAAAAGATAAATGAAAATGTCTATGAGCGTCTCTTTTTCAGAAACGCTTACTTAAACTTGTACAAACAAACATTATACGTGAATTACAAATTATAATTTATGTCCCATATGGTAAGATAACTAACGCAACATGCGAAAAGCAAACTTATATTTACAACATTAAAGTTCACAATCAGTTGCAATAATTTGAAACACAATTTCACCGAAAGCAATATCACCATTCAATAAACTCTATAACAAACTGAGACGTGTCTCGTTTCACTTATATACTTGTTCCAAAGACGGAGAAATACACCTTGACAAGGGAACTTAGCCCCTAATTTATGAACTAAGAGGTACATAATTCAAACTAAGCATAAATCAGGCTGGGCCCGTCATATTTTATCCGACTACCGTTTGACAGACATTTCGGGGTCAATTAAGGCCATTAAAAGGCTTAAGAGATTTTACGTGAAGTTTGAAAAGCGCTGACTCGCTTTATTATTAGGGTGTGTTATAGAATAAGACAAATCATCGAATACTAAAAATATTTATAGTGATGTTTTACGTGTATTCTCTTTTTAAAAGAAAACATACATGCATATGAAATAAATAAGAAGAATACAGAGCATCTACAGAGTTTCTTGCCGGCTCTTCTCTGTAGAAACTGCCTTCGGAACCGGTGGTAAATGTTATATGTGTAATATGACGATTCAAAAGTGCTTCTATAGGAAGTCTACTTGAATGAATAAATGTTTGAGTTTTAGCTACATACATGTGAGCAGGATAAATTTTATTGTTAGCGACATTCGATGTATATTATATTATTGGTGCCAATTTTTTTATATATTAATCAAGCCTGCTGCTGCAAGATTGATTTTCAATGGATGCTTTTGCGTTGTGAATAAATAATTTCATGATATAGAATTACAAAATTCATAATTTACTAGCTGCACCCCGCGGTTTCACACGCGTAAATCCGTATCCCGTAAGAATATCGGGATAAAAAGTAGCCTTTATGTTATTCCAATTGTCCAGCTGTCTACGTATCAAATTTCATAGCAATGGGTTTAGTACTTTTTACGTGAAAGAGCAACAAATACACTCACATCCTTACAAACTTTCGCATTTATAATATTAGTAAGATTAGCAATATTGTGGAAATAGCGTGTTTTAATAAATATGATACTTTATACTTAAATATTACTTATATAATTTATTATATTGAATAAGAATTTACGAATTACAATTAATGTAATCATAAAATGACTTTATTATACCGTATTAAGTTCTCTTTGTAATTATCCCACTTCAACAAAAGGAGGAGGTTCTCAATTCGACCGTTTTTTTTTTTCTGTTTATCAAATTTTTATTAGTGTTTCATAGGATGAATGTTCATTTATTTGAAAGCTAGTGCCTCCCGTGTGGCCCATATAAATTTGATTCAGTATTTTTTATAAATAACAAATAATAACGTGTTGACCTGTGATTTGCTAAATCCTTCTGAATTCATACCTGACCACTGTCATAATGAAATAAATTCAACGTATACATCTACCCTTACCCATTATTAACTGATAATCGTAGTGAATCATATCATAAAAATTTATGGGCGGTAAATTCGTTAACCGCCCCGCGATTCACAAACTCGTCTGCCCACTCTTGTGTGAAAAAAACACTGACGTCACTTTTACATTTGCTTGAATATTGAATAGATATTTCTTTGTAGAAAGTAGAAATCTTACACGTACAACAATTATATCATAACATACTGGATGACTAGCTTTCCGCCCGCGACTTCTCCCGTGTGGTTAAACGAAAATCCCGAGGTAATGAGATGTTTCATGTGGTAAGAAATAGCCTAAGTTACTTTCTGTTATATAACCATCAGCAGACACAAATCACACCACTTACTCCATAGCCATGTGAAACAAAGACAATGAAACATACGAACAAACAGCCTTTAACAATTACAATATTAGTAATATATTTACTAATAGCATATTATCGTTTTTCACATCTTATCAAATATTATTTTGTGGTAGTCGTGCACACTTCGGCACGAATTGGGCCAGCTCGCGACGGGGAAGTACCACTCCCCAACAGAAGACCGGCGTAAAATAGCATTCTGCTGTGTTTCGTTCGGTGAGTGGGGGGGGGGGGGGGGCGAAGGCCCATATCTTTTTACTTACTCGTCCTAGTCCTTTCCTTTATTCCTCTCGCCAATCCTTTCTTAATCCCTTCCCAAAAAGTCGGCAATCCATTTGTCCTCTACAAACGTCTGCAATGGACCTTATGCCTCTCTAAATGTTCATGGGCGGTGATAGCGCTCACCATGCGACCCACCGGCTCCATTGCCGATTGTGACATAAAAAAAATACGAACTTACAATAATAATTTCGAGAAAGCAGAACATGTATTATGAGGTGTAGTCTTTAAGACCGACCAACTTCATTGTTGACGATGATATAAAAAAATCTAGTCGTACGCCTACGAAACGCCTAAATCGCTTTGAATACCAGACTATCAATATAAACATCATTATTCGGCTGTGAACTGATAATGGCGGTGTTTACGCCTTCAATGTTAGGCTCGACCTAGTCTATAGATTGATATCATAGTATTTAATGGCAGTAGACCTTGAAAGGCGTTTGTATTATAAACGATACGAAGGTATTAATCTAGTTGCGCTTTGCGGTTTCACCCGCGTAAGTCCGTATCCCATAAAATTATCGGGATAAAAAGTTGTCCAGCTGTCTACGTACCAAATTTCATTGTAATCGGTTAAGTAGTTTTTGCGTGAAAGAGCAACAAACACACACACATCTTTACAAACTTTTGCATTTATAATATTAGTAGCATTAGTAGGATATTTAAGCCTAGTATTTGTTGTGTTTGATTTCACTCGAGTCTATAATTAAAAAAATCTAATTTTACGATTTAAATGTGATTTATTCATGACTTATTGTGATCACGCTTGATATAAAGCGTTGGGTTAATACAATGAATAAATCGCGTTTAAAATCCGTTTAAAAGTCTTATTTCTATGCTCGAACAACTTAATTTCAGTATGATGGATCATGCTGTCACTGTCATTCTTCGTGCACATTGACGCGACAGAACTATCATAATAAGATATTATAATGATATTTTTCTTTAAACAACAATATTATTTCTATTGGCTTTAATCGACCTTGCGATTAAGGAAATTAGTAATTCGTTGGTTTAGATTAATTCATTATGTATCCTTTTGAATTCCAATAATGTCTCAATCTTGAAATTAACGAAGTTCTTAATATAATTGTTTCAATGAAGTTGGAAGTCAGGAGACAAGTTAGGTTTTTTGTTAAATATCCTGGTTTCCTTTCCTGTGTTTTCACATTATAATGTTTTTGCATTAATTATCATTAATTGTGGTACATATGCATGATATAGTCAAATCACGTACATATCCAATACTTAAATATTTTTTTAAGTCTAGCAGTTCCTGAGTTAAGCGCGCTTAAGCGAACAAACTATACCATTAGTATAGATTGCTTTAACCATACAGAAAATACAACGTTTCCCAAAGCGAACCTATTCAAATGAAAGCGGGCACTCGTTCCGTAAAAATCCATTACACAAAATACAATGCAACGAACAGAACTAATTAAAAATAACTAGGTTTAATTTTGTGCAAGCGTAACTTTAAAAACGTTATATCGTTTATGCTTTTTGTTCCTCAGGGCACTTACCTCGCAGTGTAATGACTGTCCACGATATTTAAACGAAACTCAATGCATTTTCAAGTAAACGACCCTTTGTTTTTGATATTAACGCTTGGCGAAACGGGTGTTGTTTTTTATACAAATACTACTGAATATAATAAAAAATATCTACGTTAAGATATTCTCTTATTTCTCTCATCTTGTAATATGAAAGCTGTGATTATAATTCTGAACATAATAAATAACAGATCTCAATATTTGCACTTATAATTCAATATTTGCTTCTTTATACACCAATTCCCACTGAAGGGCACAATGTAGGATCTACGAGAATACGAGTAAATTTAAATTTAAGAGGCAAATATAATTTAGAAATTAAAAACTTTTTAACGGATTTTGAACGCGATTTATTCATTATATTATTAACCCGACGTTTCGAACACTTTACAGCGAGCGTGGTCACGGGGAGACGGGGAGAGATAAATGTATAATACTCGCGTAAAATCAAACACAAGAAAATACTAGGCAAATATAATTTATTTAAGGGCTTTGTATCAAAGAGGCATGATGCTGGAAACCTGTAGAAATAATTACATATTATCTATATTTCCCATTGCCATAATTCAACCACCACAATGCATATAATAAAATAAATCTTCTAATACTTATATAATGTATGAGTTGACCGTACCAGGGAAGTAGCACTCCCCCACAGAAAACCGGCGTGAAATAGCATACTGCGTTCGGTGAGGGGGGGAACCGGAGTCCCATATCTTTTTCCTTACCCTTCCCAGTCATTTCCTTTATTCCTCTCGGCTGCCCTTTCTTTATCCCTTTCCAATTTGAAGTCGGCAATCAGAGAGGCGTAAGGTCTACAATTGACCTTACGTCTCTCCAAATGTCCATGGGCGGTGGTAGCGCTTACCATTAGGTGACCCGCCAGCTCCATTGCCGACGATGGCATAAAAAAATAGTCCACTAGTCTTTTTTAATTTCGTACAAAGCGAACCTTCAAATTCATGACTGTAACATTTACTTGAAGACCTAAATCCCTCGTAAAATACAATCCAGCGGATTTAGAAGCTTATTAAGCGATGTCGTTAAGCCACAAAAATAACCTCGCTCATTCAAAGCCATAATTTTTCCGACTGTTTTGATTAAAGCGCTGAAAACAATAGCTGAGCAATCAAGAATAAAGAATTGTTTTAGCCAAGAATTTTCAACGGCTATTAAATGGACGGTTTCCTTCGAAAAACTTAGCCATTGCTTTGTTTTAATTCAAAAGAGGTTTTTTTTGTTTACACCCCAGTTTAAAAAGGAATAAGGAAATAATGACGTCATTGCAATATCATAAGTTTTCTTTTTTGGTTAGTACTGTAAGCGCTTGTAGAAAGCGGTATATTTCGAAGTAATTGGCGTTAGGAATTTATTGACGCGGACGAATGAATTTATTATAACACTTACGTTTTAACGAGTTCTGGGAAACGATGAAACAGATCTTAGTTACATTCACATTTTAAATATGTAATATTTATTATATAACCATTAATTGGTATTAGATAAAACCTAACGAAAAATATTTCATTAAACGTTTGCGTATACACAGCAATATACATACTTATATAGCCGAAATTGGTAAAGAGAATAAATCTATAAAATAATATAAGATTCTAGGGATTATCAGATATCGAGTCTCAAAATGCTGGAACGACCTTCCGCCACCAATTCGCCCACAACAAAGTTTATACTCATTAAAAAATAAACTTATGTTATACTAGCTGCACCCCGCGGTTTCACCCGCGTAAGTCCGTATCCCGTAGGAATATCGGGATAAAATGTTATAGCCTGTATGTTATTCCAGTTGTCCAGCTATCTACGTACCAAATTTCATTGCAATCGATTCAGAAGTTTGCGTGAAAGAGTATCGAACACATACTCATCCTTACAAACTTTCGCATTCATAATATTAATAGGAAACTAATAAGATAGGATTTTTTTAGCATTCAAGAGCGCAAACAGTTTTGCCAAAACAGCTCTTATTTACTACGTTCCTTAAAAAATCACTCAAACATTTTGCATGACTCAAACTTAAATAAATATAGAAATTAATAATCAGCATATAAGTAAAACATAACTCACAAAATATGTGAACTCGCTACAAAACAATCACACCGAAATATGAAGTCATTTCGTGTGTTTGTCCCAAGTTCGCGGCGTAGCTGCGGATCGTGCTTGCTTTTATAATTTCCCGTTGAATTCTGAAATTTCATCTCATTCCTGAATCACTTACGGAAGGAACTTTTGTGTAAACATCGTGTTAACATAAATTAATTATACGTTTTTAAGACAATAAGCTGTATGAAATTGCATGTATCGGAGGTCTGTTACCTGTAGTCCTTGTCTTGCGTGTTGTTTTTTTTATGTCATCATCGGCAATGGAGCTGATCGCCTGATGGTAAGCGCTACCACCGCCCATGAACATTTGGAGAGGCGTATGGTCGATTGCGGACCTTACGCCTCTACAAATTGAAAAGACGAATTTAAATTGCCAAGGGATGTTATTTATACTTGTTTTCTAACAAAATAATTCTACTTACTATATAGTAGCGCCACTTACGGTTTATATAAGAAACTTTTTAAATTCAAATTCAAATTCAAAATGATTTATCTGATTCACAGGTTATAAGGAAGGTATTACATTATATAAAGTTCTACTGTTATCTGCCATGTGGCGTACAATTGTCAATTTTTACATAAATAATTAATTAATAATCATATTTATATTTATAACTTTATAGCTGTATTATCTGTGAAATAGTCGTTGATTGTATGAAACTATAACCACGTTTTTAAAAAGGGATTACGGAAGGACGAGAGAAATAGGGAGGAGTCTGGGAGGGGTAAGGAAAAGGATAAGGCCTCCGGCTTCCCCTCATCGAACGAAAGACAGTAGCAGGCTACTGTGGACTCAGTTCGTGACAAAGCACTCGACTCCCACCTATTGAAGCCTCAGACTTAAAAGCGGGCAGCATGCGCAGTGACACTACATCTGCGAATGTTTGCTGGTGGTGATCACTTACCATCGGGTGAACTACCAGCTCGGTTGCCCTCTTTGGCATAGAAAAATGTTATTGTAACATTATCATTGATTTGTATAAAGTTGTATATTTACATGAACTAATAAATCCCTACTAATATTAAGCTAATCACAAAAAACCATACCCGTTAATTGGTGTGTCATCTTACTAATCCTACTATCCTACAAGTCCTACTAATCCTACTAATATTATAAATGCGAAAGTTTGTAAGGATGTGTGTGTTTGTACCTCTTTCACGCAAAAACTACTGAACCGATTGCATTGAAATTTGGTACGTAGACAGCAGGACAAGTGGATAAACATATAGGCAGCTTGTTATCCCGATATTTCTACGGGATACGGACTTACGCGGGTCAAATCGCGGGGCGCAGCTAGTATTATAAACACGAAAATTTGTAAGTAGGGATGGATCGATGTTTGTTACTCTTTCACGCGAAAACAACTTATCGTATCTGTATTAAATTTGGTACAGAGATAGATAATAGTCTGGATTAGCACATAGGCTACATTTAACTCGGATACCTAGCGAATAACGCTGCGGGATAGCTAGTCGAGTATAATTTTAATCGCTATAAAAAACAGTTTGACAATTTCAAAATCTTTCCATCTATTTACATGCATTCAATTACACAATACATTAATTTAATCTCGCAATTAATCTGAAACATCGCTATCAGTAATGTTATATTATTGCTATCGCGCATTGTTAACTAAAATTTCATTCAAATTGTTATTTTATAAACCCGCCATTACGCAGACGGTTTTGGTGTGTTCCGCTTGGCTCTATGGCTTATAAAAATTCATATTAGCACGTGTTGCAAAATATACTTACAATATACTTTATACCCTTATTTACGGACATGGCGCGTACGTAGGGATGTAAATTGTTCACACTTATGTTTTGTATGGAAAAGGTGTAGTATAATGTTTTTTAAATAACGCATAAATCAATCAACGAAAAGAACTCTCATGCATTTTACACACATACGCATACTTCCGTATATGTGTATAAAACGTGTGTATAAAAATTTTGTGTCCCCTGGGGTATGGGGCAGATGATATTCACATCTATTTCACTGTTTGATTTTGAGGATCCCTCGTTTCTAGTTCACGGTTTGACCACTTCATAAAGGAGGTGGTCTTTTGTGTCATGATCGAATTTCAACCATTAGTTGAGAAATTACATTGAAATTATCTACCAAAATAACCTACATAGGGATATAGAACTATAATTTTTATTTCATACTAGACACTCATCCCGGCTCCGCCCAGATATTCAAGATTCCTGTTTTATACCAAGGGAGCATTTAATCGGCATAAAAAGTATCATATCACCTAAGTCAGCTCATACTCTGTATGTATACCAAACTTCATCAAAATCCGTTCAATATTTTCAGTGATTGTCCGATAAACATCCAAACAAACAAACTTTCACATTTATAATATTAGTGTGATACTTGGAACAAATGGTAAAAAAACAAAACAAATAGGACAAAAACTCACCAGCTGTAAACAATTACTCCAAATTTATCTATCAATCGAACAAAATACCGTTCAGTAAAATATATATGAAAAAGTACAGAAAAAAACTAAAGAGCGTTTATTAAAAGCGAACCAAGCGGAACATATCATACCAATTACATTGATTATACCCAATTACTGAATATACTGAAATAGTTATTGGTGGTTACCCTAAAATTACCATTATTTCAGAGATGACATTAAGAATCGTTTGTATTGTTTCGATTAAAGCAAATAATATTAATACAATGAGTTATGAGCTATGCATTTACAATTTAATTTATTGGATTATCAAAATAACATTGCTAAAAGTTTAAGTTAATTAAATAGGACACAACAAATTTCTATATTAAGGAATGTTTATGGCTCCAATAGATATATATATATATATATATATATATATACGATACGCGCAAAGGCGGAAAACAATCATCATCAGCCCATATATGTTCCCACTGCTGGGCCACAGGCCTCCTATGGAGGGTTGAGGCCATAATCCAACCCGCACTTGGTTGGCAGATGTCGCATGTCATCGAACTTTTAATTCTCAGACATGCCGGTTTCCGCACGATGTTTTCCTTCACCCTTTCAAGAAGTGGTGATGTTATCTACATGCGCAGATAAATTGAAAAATCAATTCATTTCCTGCGCGCTCGCCCAGTCTCGAACCCCGACTTATCGACTTTGAAGTCCGAGGTTCTCACCACTGAGCCACCACTGCTTTAAAAAAACACTCACTAAGCGAGAAATAGGGTAATCATACCAATTATTTGTCAAATGATTCCTCTACACAATAGTACTTAATTAGTGATTATTTTTTAATATATACTATTAGAAATCAAAAAGTTGTATTCAATATTAGTTGGATCGTTATAAAAATGGAAAGATTCCACATTTTTCAGTATTCGAAAGCTGAACGAGTTTTCACAAATTACGAAAAGCGACTCTGTACCTTAACTGACAATTAGTAATACAACAGCATATTATAATACAATTGATATCCGACGATAAAATCAATTCATTAATTCGCGTATTCCTATTTCTGAGCATAACACATACGCGTGTGTGCGTGCTGTGTACCGACAGAGCCGTACACACACGCGTTGATTGTATAAATGTGTGTGTGCGTCACTTTCCTCTTAACTCTAAAGCAACATTTGCTATTGTTTAATACAACTACATACCTATTTTTCCAGCTAACTATGAAACGCTGTGTAGACACAGCTTCCTGGAGTTATACACAAATGCTAAGGCTTTCGCAATATCATAAAGAGCCCGCGTTCTCACCTAGTAAAATAACTAACTTCACGTTTAAGCGTAGCTGACTATAGTAAAAGTTTATATGGAGTTAAGTTACGGAAGACAAGAAGGGAAATGAGAATAGATTTTTCTCAGAGAAAAGAGTACGTAAAATGAGTATTTGAACGCGTAAAGGACACTTTCAACACCCTTATAAGTGAAATCCCGTGTACTGGGGTATGGGGCAGATGATATACATCTGTTTCATTGATCGATTTTTTTATAGACAAGCAGGTGATCAGCCTTCTGTGTCCTGCCAGACCGAGACTTTTTTTTGAGCGTCCCCACTGGGATTTGAACCCAGGACCCCCGGCTCTACGCTCACGCGTTAACTACTGTACCAAGGAGCCGGTCCAACACGCTTATAGCTTCACCTGTATGTTTGTATGACACCATCTCATTTAGACTCGATTTTTACCTACTTTAAAGTTTAAACGGACAGATTTAATTCAAACTTGGTACACTTATCAGTGATTGGTGACAATGCATCACAAAGTATAAAACAAAGGCGCTTTCTCTGTCCCTATGTCCCTATGTATGCTTTAATCTTTTAAACTATGCAACGGATTTTCAAGGGGGTTTTTTTAATAGATAGAGTGATTCAAGATTAAGATCTATATGTATAATAATATATATTACACTGAATTAACGTGTGGGAAGACGCGGGAAAAAGCTAGTTTATTTATAAATTAATATTTTACTCATAAGAGTTTAGTGAATGTGTTAGACATATCCATTAATTTTAACGTTATTTACTTAAACACAGGTTGCTTTTACTACCCATTTGAAATATCTCTTTTTACTCTGGGTTCGATATTGAATTTTGATTCAAGAATACGTTTTCGCATGCATGGTCACTTTTGAACGCTATCATAATCTTATATATTCAAATAAAGACGCGATGTATAACGACCTATCAATCTTAAACTGCAGTTTTTAGATCTATGAAACTGGTCTGAAAGAATAGGCAACTGGATAGAAAACACAAGTCAGGACAATAATTATTTATTTATTTTTTATTGCTCTAAAACAAAACTACAAAGAAACTTAATATAGCTACTTATTAAATAATTGGTGGTCTTATCGCTATATAGCGATTTCTTCCAATCAACAAGACGTACGGTGAGGAATAAGCTAGAGGGGAGGAGTGGTAGATGTCTGTGGCGTACATTAAGTTAAAGTACCTGGATGACCGAGCTTTGCTCGGCATTTTTTTTTTTTTTGTTTTTTTATAAATTGTGTTTTAAAAACTTAATTATTCGCCAAAAAATAGTATTATTATTCGCCAATAGATGTCAGGAAGAGTCATAATAAATTGGGACTACTCAAACGCCTCCTATTTGTTAAATATGTAAGTTTAAGTCGATAAAACACGTATAAAACACGAATATGACATTTTCTAAAATATATTCCTAGCTAGATCGATTTATCGCCCCCGAAACCCCTTCTATACGAAATTTCATGAAAATCGTTGGAGCCGATTCCGAGATATATATTTTTTTTTTCCGTTCCGTTCCGGCCGGCCCGTTTCCTTTTCCACACCCGTCCTAGTCCAATCCTTCTTTCCAGTCGTTAATCCTTTCCTTTCCCTTACCCCATAAAAGCGGGCAGCGCATTCACAGAGGTACTACTTATGCGAATGTTTATGGGCGGTGGTGATCGCTTACCATCAGGCGAACCACCGGCTCAGCGGCCAAAAAAAAAAAAAAAAAATAAGATACGCTATCGTCTAACCCTCAAACCACGCTCAGGGCAAACTTTAGTAACCGGCATATAAACGAATAGTTTTGCTCCACTTGTGCTGTTTACTTGAACGAAATTTGGTGTTTAAAAGTTCTGAGAGATGTTTATTCTGCGCGGAGAATTCCGTGATGTTCCAATTTCAGTGGAATTTAATATGTTAAGTGTTGTGGAATTAGCTAGCCATACTGATTTAATAAATGCATGTC